>NC_092147.1:35265080-35427580 GCF_045791955.1 Oncorhynchus clarkii lewisi | reverse complement strand
ACAAGCTGACCAACACTTCACGCTGAGTTTGGGAGAGAAAGAGGAGCCCAGACGACAGGACAGGACTTCCTCTATCCAACACAAACACACACACACACCTTCACTTAAATGCAGAAACATACATACATACAAACAAACATACATACATACATACAGTGGGGCAAAAAAGTATTTAGTCAGCCACCAATTGTGCAAGTTCTCCCACTTAAAAAGATGAGAGAGGCCTGTAATTTTCATCATAGGTACACTTCAACTATGACAGACTAAATGAGAAAAACAAATCCAGAAAATTACATTGTAGAATTTTTAATGAATTTATTTGCAAATTATGGTGGAAAATAAGTATTTGGTCAATAACAAAAGTTTATCTCAATACTTTGTTATATACCCTTTGTTGGCAATGACAGAGGTCAAATGTTTTCTGTAAGTCTTCACAAGGTTTTCACACACTGTTGTTGGTATTTTGGCCCATTCCTCCATGCAGATCTCCTCTAGAGCAGCGATGTTTTGGGGCTGTTGCTGGGCAACACAGACTTTCAACTCCCTCCAAAGATTTTCTATGGGGTTGAGATCTGGAGACTGGCTAGGCCACTCCAGGACCTTGAAATGCTTCTTACGAAGCCACTCCTTCGTTGCCCGGGTGGTGTGTTTGGGATCATTGTCATGTTGAAAGACCCAGCCACGTTTCATCTTCAATGCTCTTACTGATGGAAGGAGGTTTTCACTCAAAATCTCACGATACATGGCCCCATTCATTCTTTCCTTTACACGGATCAGTCGTCCTGGTCCCTTTGCAGAAAAACAGCCCCAAAGCATGATGTTTCCACCCCCATGCTTCACAGTAGGTATGGTGTTCTTTGGATGCAACTCAGCATTCTTTGTTCTGCATTCGTGTGGTTCTGGGATTTTTGCTCACCGTTCTTGTGATCATTTTGACCCCACGGGGTGAGATCTTGCGTGCAGCCCCAGATCGAGGGAGATTATCAGTGGTCTTGTATGTCTTCCATTTCCTAATAATTGCTCCCACAGTTGATTTCTTCAAACCAAGCTGCTTACCTATTGCAGATTCAATCTTCCCAGCCTGGTGCAGGTCTACAATTTTGTTTCTGGTGTCCTTTGACAGCTCTTTGGTCTTGGCCATAGTGGAGTTTGGAGTGTGACTGTTTGAGGTTGTGGACAGGTGTCTTTTATACTGATAACAAGTTCAAACAGGTGCCATTAATACAGGTAACGAGTGGAGGACAGAGGAGCCTCTTAAAGAAGAAGTTACAGGTCTGTGAGAGCCAGAAATCTTGCTTGTTTGTAGGTGACCAAATACTTATTTTCCACCATAATTTGCAAATAAATTCATAAAAAATCTTACAATGTGATTTTCTGGATTTTTTTTTCACATTTTGTCTGTCATAGTTGAAGTGTATCTATGATGAAAATTACAGGCCTCTCTCATCTTTTTAAGTGGGAGAACTTGCACAATTGGTGGCTGACTAAATACTTTTTTGCCCCACTGTACATACATACTATAACTCACGCATGACCTCATAAATGTCATAGCAATCATACAAAAACATGAACACATTCAAACGCATGCAGTCAGTAACCCAACGCATTCAAAAAAACACAGACACACACACAATCACTCAGTCACATCAGAGGACGACGCTTATACAAACATATTGCAAACACTTATGGCACACATACACACAATATAGCCATTCATAGCACACATACATGATATGTCTGGGTGTCAGGGTTGTTGGGGAGGGGGTCAGCACTGCGGGGGGCAGTTATGTACAAAGCGTGTGTTTATAGTGTAAAGGAAAGAGAAGAGAGAGAGAGAGAGAGAGAGAGAGAGAGAGAGAGAGAGAGAGAGAGAGAGAGAGAGAGAGAGAGAGAGAGAGAGAGAGAGAGAGAGAGAAAGGGCACACAAACAACGCACAGGGAATGGCAACTGGATAGGAGAATGGCCTCCATTGTGTCTTCTGCTGGGCAGAGTTAAAGCAGGCAGTGGGGGGTATAGACAAACATCACTGATGGCTAAAGGGGGCTGGGGGGTGCACGAACGGAGGGACTCTTTTTTTGTAGAAGAAAGGATAGGCACAAAATTAAGTTACGAAACTGGAAATGAACTAACAAGCGTTGAACTCTACACAAGCCAAACAAAATGTGTGTGTGCTTTGCCTGCATAAGAGTGTGTGTGTGTGTGTGTGTGTGTGTGTGTGTGTGTGTGCGTGCGTGCGTGCGTGCGTGCGTGCGTGCGTGCGTGCGTGCGCGCGCGCGTGTTTGTGTGTGTGCGAGCGTGCGTACGTTAAGATCGAGGGGACACACCACAAGCGAGGGCTCTGAAAATATGATAAATTGCTGTTAATAATGTCAACATGATGGTTTTCAAGAGGAGCCAAGGCGCTTTGAGATTAGACACAGGAAGAGGAAGGAGTCAATATTGGTGTTGGTGGGCATTAGAAAAAGCCCTGTCTGGATAAATACAACAGAGAATAAAATATTTGCAGCTGATGTCAATGTTTGAATAGTGATCCTAATCGTTTGCACAGAGATGAGGTCTGATTTGGTTTATCGTTATCAGACCGATCAGTCAGTCCCAGGGTTGAGAGCCAGACAGCAAAGCACAGACCTCCATGATGGGAGGGGGATTGGAGCAAGGATGGCCTATCTAAGGGACTCAAATTATCAGACTGAAACTACTGTTAAATAATGCTTTGAATAATGTCAGATCACAGATAATGAATCATTTGAATAGTAAGATAACCATTTAACAAACATTTAACACTGTACATGTGGCCGTTCAAACTGTGGTGGGTTAGGTAAGCATTATCAAACATTCACCTGCAGGCTTTTGGCTGGAACTACAGCCCAGAGTTTATGATAACAGGAGAAGCTCCAGACCTTAAACATCACAGATCTTGGTGGGACTGAAGGAGGGACGGCTTAATAATACACTGAACATAAATATAAACGTAACATGCAGCAATTTCAATGATTTTACTGAGTTACAGTTCATATAAGGAAATCAGTCAACTGAAATAAATTCATTACGCCCTAATCCATGGATTTCACAAGAATAGGCAGGGGCGCAGCCATGGGTGGGCCTGGGAGGGGCGCCAAGTCCAGCCAGTCAGAATGAGTTTTTCCTCACAAAAGGGCTTTATTAAAGACAGAAATACTCCTCAGTTTAATCAGCTGTCCGGGTGGCTGGTTTCAGATGATCCCGCAGGTGAAGAAGCCGGATATGGAGGTCCTGGCCTGGAGTTGTTACACGTGGTCTGCGCTTGTGAGGCCAGAGGGACGTACTGGCAAATTCTCTAAAATGACATTGGTAGAGAACTGAACATTCAATTCTCTGGCAACAGCTCTGGTGAACATTCCGCCAGTCAGCATGTCAATTGCACACTCCCTCAAAACTTGAGCCATCTGTGGCTTTGTGTTATGTGACAAAACTGCACATTTTAGAGTTGCCTTTTATTGTCCCCCAGCACAAAATGCACCTGTGTAATGATCATGCTGTTTATTCAGATTCTTGATATTCCACACATGTCAAATGGATGGATTTCACTTGGCAAAGGAGAAGGCTCATTAACAGGGATGTAAACACATTTGAGCACAAAATCTGAGAGAAATAAGCTTTCTGTGCGTACAAAACTTTTCTGGGATCTTTTATTTCAGCTCAGGAAACATGGGACCAACACTTTATATGTTATATTTTTGTTCAGTATGAATATTGTTAATTTTATAGCAATATGGTCATTTAGCAGACATTTATAATCTCATGGATTTACACAATACACATACAGGTAACTGACAATATACTGGAAACACTCGAGTAAATGAGAAATACAAAGTATATTGAAAGCAGGTGCTTCCACACAGGTGTGGTGCCTGAGTTAATTATGCACTTAACATCCAATAATGTTTAGGGTGGGCAGGCCATTATTAAATGCTGGGCAGGCCATTATCTTGGCTACCATGGCTATGCCCGCATAAGATGATAATGTCCCCATCCAAAGGTCATGTGTGGTCCCTGAATGGTTTGATGAGCATGAAAACCATATGCCATGGCTGTCTCCGTCACTGTTATACTTTGTAGTATATTTTTATGTGAGATAAGTGTTCTATTGGGTTGAGATTCCAAACCCAATTGAACACTTATTCTACATCAAAAATATACTATGTTTACTATAGAATACTATAATACTTAATATAGAAATATGTAGTATACTATAGAATACTATACTACACACTGTAGTAGCCTCGACAGTTTGTAGTATTTAGTATAGAATTGTATAGTATACTGTAGAAGACTACAGTAAATACTGCAGTATTATCCATTCAAAAAACAGAAGCAATCACTACAAAAATGTCTGCAAAAATACTAGTCCACAAAAACATGATTTTTTTTTAAACTACAGTAAATATTACAATATTTAATTTGCATATACCCTTCCCATTTCCCTCCCCCATATCCCAATTATCCCAATTTGTGCCACCTGTAAGTGAGAAACATACATGACAAGTATAGACCATATATGGTGTTCCCTAGACATTATAGGAAAGAGCAGAAACGCTGAACTCTCAGTAACTCAGTAGAACTCAGTCCTGCCTACCTACAGGTTATTGATCTTTTACTATTTCTTCAGTATATTTCCTCAATGAGAAAGCCCCCCAATTCCATGTCAAAGCTAAAATAACAAAAACACTTTAGTAAAAAATGACAGTAAATACTACAGTATACCTACCGTATTACAGTCTGCAAAACATGCTACAGTAGTTACTAAATACTACTCGTTTTTACTACTGTATTTATACTAATAGTAAACTGTAAAAACTACAGTATACTATAGTAGAGTCCACAAAAACAGAAACCAAACACCAATTTGTGGAATTTCTCACAGAAGAATGTGTCACATTCCTCCAACAAAGTTCCAGACAACTTGTAGAATCTATGCTAAGGTAAATTGAATCTGTTCTGGGTCGTGGTGGCCCAACGCCCTATTAAGACACTTTATGTTGGTGTTTCCTTTATTTTGGCAGTTACCTGTATATTCAGAACGAGGCCATGCAGAACTCGTACACACAAATGAAGTGCTACACACATCCAATGAGCCAACATTTACTTTGAATTCCTGAAAAAGAAGGGTCCTCCCTTTCTTTTATAAAGGGGATATTTGCATGTTAAGGTTCAACAGTTAGTTTCAGACTGTAGATTTACCAGGTAATCTAGTACAGTGGGTGACCAAGGTCATAACTGCAAAACCACAACTGTCATTTCCTGGTTATGGCATAGCGTTCCCACCACAAGACCTCTGCACTGAAGGACAATGAGGTAGCCAATACATGAGAAAGAGGATAAATATGCAAATAGGAATCATGACAAGCCTTTCATTGGCAGAGGATCAAGTTATAATTGTGTACATGTTTCTGTCTGTCTTCCACGTCCATCAGAATGATTCACTGCACAGCATTAAACTAGCTCTTAGTTTGTTCTGAGTAACAATTTGTATGATAGGAACATCACGTCCAACTTGTGCTTGCAAGAGGGATTTTGTGTATCAATAGAGCGACAGTATCTGACCAGATGATTTGGTTAGGAGTGAATTCTACAGGTATGTGCATGTATCCACAACCAGTCTAATGGTCGATGGGTACCTATCAATATCCTTATTTTATATTTTATTAGTATTAAAAGTGGTTTACAGGATAAAAGCAACACAGAACAAACACAAGGACAGGCCGCATATACAGTGCCTTGCGAAAGTATTCGGCCCCTTGAACTTTGCGACTTTTTGCCACATTTCAGGCTTCAAACATAAAGATATAAAACTGTATTTTTTTGTGAAGAATCAACAACAAGTGGGACACAATCATGAAGTGGAACGACATTTATTGGATATTTCAAACTTTTTTAACAAATCAAAAACTGAAAAATTGGGCGTGCAAAATTATTCAGCCCCCTTAAGTTAATACTTTGTAGCGCCACCTTTTGCTGCGATTACAGCTGTAAGTCGCTTGGGGTATGTCTCTATCAGTTTTGCACATCGAGAGACTGAAATTTTTTCCCATTCCTCCTTGCAAAACAGCTCGAGCTCAGTGAGGTTGGATGGAGAGCATTTGTGAACAGCAGTTTTCAGTTCTTTCCACAGATTCTCGATTGGATTCAGGTCTGGACTTTGACTTGGCCATTCTAACACCTGGATATGTTTATTTTTGAACCATTCCATTGTAGATTTTGCTTTATGTTTTGGATCATTGTCTTGTTGGAAGACAAATCTCCGTCCCAGACTCAGGTCTTTTGCAGACTCCATCAGGTTTTCTTCCAGAATGGTCCTGTATTTGGCTCCATCCATCTTCCCATTAATTTTAACCATCTTCCCTGTCCCTGCTGAAGAAAAGCAGGCCCAAACCATGATGCTGCCACCACCATGTTTGACAGTGGGGATGGTGTGTTCAGGGTGATGAGCTGTGTTGCTTTTACGCCAAACATAACGTTTTGCATTGTTGCCAAAAAGTTCAATTTTGGTTTCATCTGACCAGAGCACCTTCTTCCACATGTTTGGTGTGTCTCCCAGGTGGCTTGTGGCAAACTTTAAACGACACTTTTTATGGATATTTTTAAGAAATGGCTTTCTTCTTGCCACTCTTCCATAAAGGCCAGATTTGTGCAATATACGACTGATTGTTGTCCTATGGACAGAGTCTCCCACCTCAGCTGTAGATCTCTGCAGTTCATCCAGAGTGATCATGGGGCTCTTGGCTGCATCTCTGATCAGTCTTCTCCTTGTATGAGCTGAAAGTTTAGAGGGACGGCCAGGTCTTGGTAGATTTGCAGTGGTCTGATACTCCTTCCATTTCAATATTATCGCTTGCACAGTGCTCCTTGGGATGTTTAAAGCTTGGGAAATCTTTTTGTATCCAAATCCGGCTTTAAACTTCTTCACAACAGTATCTCGGACCTGCCTGGTGTGTTCCTTGTTCTGCATGATGCTCTCTGCGCTTTTAACGGACTTCTGAGACTATCACAGTGCAGGTGCATTTATACGGAGACTTGATTACACACAGGTGGATTGCATTTATCATCATTAGTCATTTAGGTCAACATTGGATCATTCAGAGATCCTCACTGAACTTCTGGAGAGAGTTTGCTGCACTGAAAGTAAAGGGGCTGAATAATTTTGCACGCCCAATTTTTCAGTTTTTGATTTGTTAAAAAAGTTTGAAATATCCAATAAATGTCGTTCCACTTCATGATTGTGTCCCACTTGTTGTTGATTCTTCACAAAAAAATACAGTTTTATATCTTTATGTTTGAAGCCTGAAATGTGGCAAAGGGTCGCAAAGTTCAAGGGGGCCGAATACTTTCGCAAGGCACTGTATGTTAGTCCATAGTTGTTTGGCATGGAGCGTTCATCGTTTCGGCGTTGACATCACGGGTTTCCGATGCGGTAGCCGTGGCCTCGACAGTTTCAGGGTAGCAGGCCACGCCTAGAGAGGGTGCAGAAAGCTTAATCAGTAACGTCATCATACTGGAAACCATTGGTACGCACTCAAACGTCCTACGGCACTTCATCCCAAGGATTTTTAGATTATGCGACTTAGATGTCAGAGGAGGAGCTGACATCAACCTTAGGGGTTAACCAATTAAAAGTAAAGGAAGTCACTCAAACAAGTTCATTAGAAATTAACCAAAACACAGCACACGATAGGATAAATATTTAAGGCACTTCTAGGTTAATACATTCACAATAAATCACATTAGGGAATAAATAATAATGACTAAATTGAGCCATAGGCATGTGTGTGTGTGTGTGTGTGTGTGTGTGTGTGTGTGTGTGTGTGTGTGTGTGTGTGTGTGTGTGTGTGTGTGTGTGTGTGTGTGTGTGTGTGTGTGTGTGTGTGTGTGTGTGTGTGTGTGTGTGTGTGAAGGTATCCCTGGAAGACAGGGGGAATATGCTGGGTCCGCCCAGCGCTGTGATGAATGGGTCTGAGGCTTTGTCCCAATATGCCCCTCACTTCATTACTGTCACAAGGAACAGATGGTGCCTTTCACAGCAGCCATCACACACACACACACACACACACACACACACACACACACACACACACACACACACACATACACACACACACACAGATATATTCACCTCGTCTTGCCGGGGATACCTTCACTCTGTGGCTCACACACACATACACACACACAACCACATACGCACACACACATTGAAGCAGCAAGCCAAGCCCTCTTAATTCATTCTACACCACAAACCTCTCTCCTCTCATCCGAGGCGTTGGCATAATTTACTGAACATCAACCAAGAAAAATCTGAAATGAGATCACGATTATGAAATGTTAAACAAACCGAAGACGAGATAATTGAATGACTCGAGGAATAAACACAAACCCGTGTTCCATCTTCCTATTGGAAATGTGTTTTGGCATTTGGGAATGTCACTTGGCAGCAGAGTAACACAAACACAATCCCATGATGCTTTTTGAAAAACAATGAGAGAACCTGTGTGTGTTTACGCCCTGGAGAGAAGGCAGGTTACACAACACTCTGGGTGATACAGGCCGCTACAGGCTTTCAATGAACAACAAAGTTTTAGCAACTGCTTGATCCTTTTATTTGTGCTAACAGAATTATCAAAGCAAATTTGAATAATGTTAATTCTTGAATTTCCCACTGGATTAAAAAAATAAAAAGTGTTAAACTGGTACTTTCAAAAATATATGTTAACTTATTCTTTCTAGTTTTCTTTAATAGTTTATTGTGTTTACCGTTAATTTCTATGACAAATACAGCAATTACCTGGCATTCGTACTGTAAAAATACATTTTACTGTCACGACTTCTGCCGAAGTCGTTGCCTCTCCTTGTTCGGGCGGTGCTCGGCGTTCGACGTCACCGGTCTTCTAGCCATCATTGATCCATTTTTCATTTTCCATTGGTTTTGTCTTGTCTTCCCACACACCTGTTTTCAATCCCATTCATTACCTGTTGTGTATTTAACCCTCTGTTTCCCCTCATGTCTTTGTCAGAGATAGTTTTATTGTCAGTGTTGTTTATTTGTTGTGTTGGTGCGCGACGGGTCCTCGTACCCATGTTTGTTCATGTCTGTACTTTTAGTGTTATGGAGCATGTTCCGTGGACATTTATTAAAAGACTCAATTTTTGACTCTCCTGCGCCTGACTTCCCTGCCACCTATACACCCGGCGCTGACATTTACCTAATGCTCCCTAGATTTCTTAGATATTCTTTTTTTAGTGCTCTTGCAGGGGCCCCATTGTCCTGCGCCTTTAGGTGTATGTCACATTAGTGCAGACCCAGTGCCCCAACTACTCCCTTGCCTGGCCTGGCCCTGCAGCCTACACTGCTCCGACAGCCTGGAACTCTGTTTCTCTGGGTCACAAATCACCCAATCGCCTCTCGCTCAAACACACAGTAGCTCCCCTGGAGCACACAGCAACACACACACAATGAGCTCTGTCTCCAATGGTAGACTGGGGAGGAAGACGGGAATGTAATGTTTGATTTTATATGTGTGTGTGTGTGTGTGTGTGTGTGTGTGTGTGTGTGTGTGTGTGTGTGTGTGTGTGTGTGTGTGTGTGTGTGTGTGTGTGTGTGTGTGTGTGGGGTAACACTAATATTACATTTTGCAGTAAAGAGTAATATAACGGAGTACAATTTCAATTGTATTAATAATATTGAAGTTACTGATTAAAGATATGTTGTTGTTACTTCGTTACTTTTGTTATCATTGCCTTCCTATTACAGTTATTGATCCAAATTAATATCTGTAATGATTATTATTCCCTCTCTGCTCGCGCAATGTAAACAATTGTTTTAGAAGTAAAGGTACCTGGAAGAACCTTTTGGGTTGCCACATCGGCAGAACCATTCCAGTTGAAAAATGTTCCTGTGTGAAGTTAACCCTTTTCTGATTGGAGGGATTCAATTTGGAACCTTTTTAATAATATATTCCAGAGGTGGCAGCCTATAAGATTGGAGGTGTGGCTTACTGGAGGTGTGGCTTTCAGATAGTTATTTTTGGTCACCCGTTAGCGTAAATGTCAGTCTTTACACTGCAAATTAAAATGTTTCTTGAATATTTATGCATATTGTATATTCTAATATGAATAATATTAACATTGCTGATTACATACGGTAATAAAGTGGTAACTATTACTAATGTTATGTTTGATACCGGAGCTCTGAGGCACAAGTCGAAATCGCTAAGCAGCTAACTTCAAAGCAGTGTGCCGATGCATGTAAAGCACGGAAGCCTTCAGAAAGCCTCAGTTTCCCATCACTAGTAACTATTCCAACTTTGGGATTTGCATAGGCTCTTGAGGAACTCTGTTAGCCTCATTGAAGCTACAAAACTGTTAGTGTTCAATCTTAACGTGATGACAATATAACAGAGCAGATGAACAGGAATGACATTTACTCTAACGGGTAGCCCAAAAAATATATATATCTTAAAGCCATTCCCCTACTAAGCCACGCTCCACTCCATGGTTCCTCCGGGAACCCATTGCTATATTGAACCATTAAAGGTCCCTCCAAGAACCCCTCAACTAACTGAAGGTGTAAATATGAACCGTTGACTAGCAATGGTTACTTGAGGATCTACAGGGTACCTCGAGTCACCACTAATTTGAAGAGTGAGGGAGATAAAAAATGTCAGAAGTGGAAGTAATCCCATTAGTTTGATTTGGTAGGAGGACACAATGGCAAGAATATACAGTAATTGTCAAATGTAAACTGTACCCAGGAGAGAAACACCTCTCCACTGCTAGAAACACAACTTCCAATCTCTTGAAGCACCTGCAAAAGCAACAACCCAAGACAAAACTCATACCTCATCCAAACAACCAAGGCTTGATTGTAATGGTTCAGGAGGACAGGCTGTCACCCAGGGAGAGCTGAACAAGCTTGTAGCTGGGTATGTAGTAGAGGAAATGCTGCCTTTATCCACAGTGGAATCCCTCTCTTTTCAGACAAAATACCAGTAATTAGGCTACTGATGTTGGTGTATAGCCCTAGGTAATGCAGGGATGCTCGAAAAGGGGTGGTGAGGAGGCATTTGTTACAGCACTTATCAATCAGATGTGGCAGGGCCACGTCACTTTGATTTAGCTTAATAAAATATATTGATGCAAATCCCTAAAAAGAGGGCCAAAGTGCCTCTCAGCCTATGAGTTTTATTGTCCAATCATGTTGCTTTCTCTGTGTTTGTGTATAGGAAACCTCACCAGTCCTTCTTTAAAATATAACTAATATGAACAAGTACAAGGTTGCTGCTGTTTGACAGGGTTTTCATCCTCCCCGAGGCCATGAGTTTTTCCAGGAGTTTATTAAACCATGTGACCTGATTAGAAAAACTCTGGTCCCATCATAGCCCATATAAAACCTTTTTCCAACAGATTAGTCATCTCATACCGTATAAGGTTCAGAGTTTTACCTGGTTTGGTTACCAGATCAAATTACTGCCCCAGAATCGTTTTTTTCACTACACCACTCCTGTGGTGTCATCTCTGACGTAACGTAACGTTGACATTGTTTACATTGAGTGAGGATGTGAAACGTTTTGGGGTGCAACGCAAAAGTAATATAATGAGTGGTGTAACTAATTACTTTTCTGAGAGAGTAATAAGTAAAGTTATTTAGGGATATCTAGTCAGTTGTACAACTGAATGCAATCAACTGAAATGTGTCTTCCACATTTAACCCAACCCCTCTGAATCAGAGAGGTGCAGATGACTGCCCTGATCGACATCAACGGCACCCGGGGAACACTGGGTTAACTGCCTTGCTCAGGTGCAGAACAACAGATTTTTGCTCTGGGATTCAATCCAGTAACCTTTTGTTACTGGCCCAAACACTGGGCCAACGCTCCTACTCGCCAACTAACTAAGCTAGCTGTGTAAAAAAGCCCCCTCCCTACACAAATCACTCAATTAGCTACTAATCAAATACCCGACTATACTCTCCTATTCATAAGCAAGATATATTTCGATAGATATAAATATAGAGAAATATGCTGCCGTTGAACGAAGTAATGTGTAATAGGTAATGTATTAATTTATTTGAGGAACGACCCCAACGCTGGTGAGGAAATTTCTCCCGAGTGGCGCAGCGGTCTAAGGCACTGCATGTCAGTGCTAGAGGCGTCACTACAGAACCTGGTTAGACCCCGGGCAGTATCACAACCAGACGTGATCGGGAGTCCCATAGGGCGGTGCTCAATTATTCCAGCGTCGTCCGGGTTAGGGGAGGGTTTGGCCCAGCGTCGTCCGGGTTAGGGGAGGGTTTGGCCCAGCGTCGTCCGGGTTAGGGGAGGGTTTGGCCCAGCGTCGTCCGGGTTAGGGGAGGGTTTGGACCAGCGTCGTCCGGGTTAGGGGAGGGTTTGGCCCAGCGTCGTCCGGGTTAGGGGAGGGTTTGGCCCAGCGTCGTCCGGGTTAGGGGAGGGTTTGGACCAGCGTCGTCCGGGTTAGGGGAGGGTTTGGCCCAGCGTCGTCCGGGTTAGGGGAGGGTTTGGCCCAGCGTCGTCCGGGTTAGGGGAGGGTTTGGCCCAGCGTCGTCCGGGTTAGGGGAGGGTTTGGCCCAGCGTCGTCCGGGTTAGGGGAGGGTTTGGACCAGCGTCGTCCGGGTTAGGGGAGGGTTTGGCCCAGCGTCGTCCGGGTTAGGGGAGGGTTTGGCCCAGCGTCGTCCGGGTTAGGGGAGGGTTTGGACCAGCGTCGTCCGGGTTAGGGGAGGGTTTGGCCCAGCGTCGTCCGGGTTAGGGGAGGGTTTGGCCCAGCGTCGTCCGGGTTAGGGGAGGGTTTGGCCCAGCGTCGTCCGGGTTAGGGGAGGGTTTGGCCCAGCGTCGTCCGGGTTAGGAGAGGGTTTGGCCCAACGTCGTCCGGGTTAGGGGAGGGTTTGGCCCAGCGTCGTCCGGGTTAGGGGAGGGTTTGGCCCAGCGTCGTCCGGGTTAGGGGAGGGTTTGGCCCAGCGTCGTCCGGGTTAGGGGAGGGTTTGGCCCAGCGTCGTCCGGGTTAGGGGAGGGTTTGGCCGGAGTAGGCTGTCATTGTAAAATAAGAATGTGTTCTTAATTGACTTGCGTAGTTAAATAAAGGTTCAATCAAACATTAAATAGTGCTACCAAGACTGAAGAGTGTACCTTCCAGGTCAGACTGCAGGTCTGTGTTGACAGGTGGAAAAGGACAGAGGGACTGAGTGTTCACAAAACCCCAAACCCTCCCTACTTTCTACGCAGACTCTCTCTGTCCTCCTAGAACCCCCCTGACTGCTGTTCACCTGCCGAGAAAAAGGCGGAAAGGCCAACCTCCGGATGTCCCTAATCAAATACACACACACACACACACACACACACACACACACACACACACACACACACACACACACACACACACACACACCCACACACACACACACACACACACACACACACACACTTTTGAACTGGAGCAGTTCAAACGCCAACACTTTCCATGCTGTAACACACACCTGCCTATGCCTGACACATCTTAAGGCAAACAGCAAACATCATCCCTCCAGACACACACACACACACCACAATCTAACTGAAAATCTGAGCCACTGATATGAATGCTGGGGTCACACTCCATGGTACACCCAATCACAGCCCCTATCTGTTCCTGGGCCCAACCCAACCACCATCACACCAGCCATATCTTGTTGGTTTAACAGTGAACAAACTGTGGCATGCAGCACACAGACCCACCAGCCACAGGTTCCCCTTTACTTTATCATATTTCTATTTACCCTACTTTCTGCTATCCAGGTTGATCACCCAGGTCTCTATTAAAGATGCATCCGTCTTATTTACTAACGTCAGAACACAGGGTGTGTGGGTGGGCTTATAGTCAAATGATGTCTGGATAAAACAAGGTGTAGGTAACAATAGCCGGCATTCTCATATTCAGAACGATATTTCACCCTAAAGGTACTGGGGTCATTGAGGACGGTTGTCTGTGAAGTCTACTGTGGAATCAGCCATGTTCTTGATCAGTGCCTGTTACTCCCATATACAGTATTGACAAAAGGGGGAATTTCTGGCATCCCTCCTAACTGTTCCCAGTGGGCACCAGATGTAAAGTATTCATCAGTAGAGAACTATTCCACCACAGAACAATGGTCCCTGGCCTCCTCCATCCATCCATCTGTGTTTGTCCAATATGGTAAAAGAACCGTGGAGGAAAACAGATTGGTAATCCTCTGCCCACCATTGTGATGGAACTATTACTAGAATGGATCAATGAGATAATGATTCCCACCCAACCTTTGTAATTAGAACTAATTCTCATTCTATGATCCAACCTAAAAACCAGTTGGGATTGAAAGTGATTGATCTGGGAACATGTCTGTCACATATTCTCCCTGCCCCCATTCACTGGACAGACTTCCATCTGAAAGGCTAACTAAATTGGTTCCTGAGGCCCATTGCTCTGCCCCAGTTAACCTCTGATTGAGTGAATGGTAATAGTAGCAGTAGTAGTTGTGGTGGTGGTGGTTCTCGTAATGGTGAGGCCTATCTGTACTGTGTCTGTAGATGTGTAGATCTATGGATGTGTGTGTCAGTGGTGTTTGAATGAAGAGGAGACCCCCCAGTAGAGAAGACAGCATTTCACACATTCCTCTGTCTACAACAAGATTAGATATCACTGCTGTGACTCTGTAAGGATGACAGGGTTGCCCCACACTCACTTGCGCGCACACACACACACACAGACACACACACACACACACACACCTATATCTACACCCCATTATACCAAATAGAAACCAAAATAGAAATGCAACATGCAACAATTTCAGTTCACATGAGGAAATCAGTCAATTGAAACAAATGTATTAGGCCCTAATCTATAGATTTCACATGATTGGGAATACAGATATGCATCTGTTGGTCACATTCACCTTAAACAAAATGGGCCTCACAATGGGCCTCAGGATTTCATCACAGTATTTCTGTGCATTAAAATTGACATCGATGAAATGCAGTTGTGTTCGTTGTCCGTAGCTTATGCTTGCTCATACCACAACCCCACCGCTACCATGGGGCACTCTGTTTACAACGTTGACATCAGCAAACCGCTCGCCCACACACAGCCATACACATGGTCTGCGGTTGTGAGGCCGGTTAGACGTACTGCCAAATTCTCTAAAACTACATCTTATGGTAAAGAAATGAACATTACATTCTCTGGTAACAGCTCTGGTGGACATTCCTGCTGTCAGCGTGTCAATTGCACGCTCCATCAAAACTTGAGACATCTGTGATATTGTGTTGTGTGGCAAAACTGCACATTTTAGAGTTGCCTTTTATTGCCCCAAGCACAAGGTGCACCTGTGTAATTATCATTCTGTTTAATCAGCTTCTTGATATGCCACACCTGTCAAGACAATGGATTATCTTGGCAAAGGGGATATGCTCACTAACAGGGATGTAAACAAATTTGTGCACAACATTTGAGAGAAATAAGCTTTTTGTGAGTATGGAACATTTCTGGGATCTTTTATTTCAGCTCATGAATCATGGGACCCAACACTTTGCATGTTGCGTTTATATTTTTGTTCAGTCTATACATCTTATATGACAAAATTTTCATGAATTTGATAATATAATTGTCAAGCCCATTCAAAAGACCAGGGACATGAACACGTAAGGTACTTGCCACTTGCACATTGTATTAAAGGGGTTGAGGCATAGCGAGACGCCACACCATGCTAGCATAGTGATCTATAGCCCCGGAGCTGGGACCTGTTCCAGGTAGACCCAGAGATGTAAATGCTGCTGAGTGATTTGGACGTGCTGAACACTCGGCTCAGTCAATGCCTCCACACGTTTTATGAGCTAAACCGGCTGAGGGGTGAGAAATAGGTTAGGTAGAAACAGTTTAACAACGCTCAACGTGGTCATATCCAGAAATGAACACTTGTCAGACAATGTAGGCCATGTCAAAGTGGGAGTCACTGATGCGAATGTGTGTTAGGCTACTTGACCTGATCTGATATGACCTGATACAAAAGAAAGATTGTTCCTGAACAATAATTCATGGGACTGAGTATAGAAAAATTAGGGCTGGGTGGATACACTGTAGCGGGTACAGTAGAATAGCAAATTAGGATTGAAGGTTTCCTTTGATTTAGGCACTTCTTCAGGGGTTTACTTATCATAGAGGAACAAGGACTACTAAGGCTGTCTTCACAGTATTTCATGTGGCCTGAGGGTGTTGTGTTCCCTGTCCAACTTCTCATCTCAGCTGCCCCACAGATCAAGCCGTCTGGTCTCTGCCTAAGCCACAGGGGCAGAAATGGTGGAAAAAGGAGGGCTTCATCCTTTATAACCCATAAAGAGCCAGGAGTGGAGACACTCGTCTGCAGTAAAAAGCGCTCAACACCTGCCGTATTGTTGACTTTAAATCCCAGCTCTCGTGAATATCTAATCACTCCAACCCCACCCTCTGACAAATGGGCTAATGCTGGAATTCTTCCTCCAAGTACACAGCCATACTAAACACACAGGTGGTTATCCAGGGTGAAGGTGTGTGTGTGTGTGTGTCTGGGGGGGTTGACATGATGGGCAAACAGTGTGTGTGTGTGTGTGTGTGTGTGTGTGTGTGTGTGTGTGTGTGCGCGCTTCTGTGTGACTGAGTGGGGAGAGGAGGGCTCGTGCCACAGCTAAAGAAGCCCAGCTATAACAGGCTGTTATCTAACTGGGTGATTAATACCAGATACATACAGCAGACCTGGCCTACTAACCTGCTGCAACACGCCACATAGGCAACCTGACACCCCTACACACACACAAACTCTCTGTTTACACTCCTACTGTTGTACAGGACATTGATGGGACAAGGGTGCGTTGAAGGAGTTATTTTTAAATGTATTCTTTTTTTCTTCTATCCTTTTCTTTCTTACATCTTATTTTCTTTCTCGATTTATTTCCTCTTGTGCCTGCTTTCCTTTTTTCAGTCATGTCTTACAATCGTGATAACATAATGTGAGGCTCAAGCACTGTCAGTTCGTCAAGACAAATGTAAATGATGTTTGTTGCCATTGTCCAGTGAGACATTTTAGATTCCATCAACTGATCTGAACAGTTGAAACCAAAATGGAAGTCAAGTCTCTTTAGAACATTACGGACAAGGAGAGGGGTTATAGAAGGACAAATACAAATGGTATGATATAGGCAGAGAGGTTGGAAAACCAATAGGGTTCAGTGACGGGACCATGTGAGGGGGGGCCAGGAGTTATTTTCTGGTCAGGTGGTCAAGAACAACTCCTGGCCTTACCTATAAGATCTAGGAACTGCAGACACTTCAAAGTATTGAAATTCCAACCCTTGATTTTACTAATCCTGAGAGTCAGGTGACACAATCCATTGCGCTTCTTCTTCTGAGACGGAGCTGCAGAGCCGCCCATCCTGTTCTGTCATTCACCGCCCACGATTGGCCAACAACATGTAACCGCCGGAAACAACTGACTGAAAACACACAAAAAACAACCCTCTGCTGCTTGAGAACAAATACAACCGCAGGAAACAAACATAACACAAAACACACAACAACAAAAAAACGTATTCTGGTAACTTGACCAAATGATTCTGTACCTGATTTCACCTGAGACTGTTCAGAGCCACCAGAGGGATTAAAAGGAAATGGGTTCGGAGGAGTTCGTAAATGAATTACAATTACACACTAGAACCTTTTTACTAACACATTTGTCACAATGAGCTAAACAGAACTAAGGCCTAGAGCTGCTTTCAATCCAGGTTTCAAACAAGCCTCAAACATACTGTATGTTTTCTCTAAAGAGGTCAGATGTTGGGAGTGACAGTAATTGTGATGGGTCGTGTCAGGGGACAGGCTAGGTACTGGAGGAACACGGCAGCAGGGGTAGAACAAACAGGACGACAGGTCTGGAGGGCTCACCTGACACACTGAGAGACACAGGTCTCCTTCACATTGTGCTAGGAGAATTGTGTTGCGCCTGTTCATGTTGTGTTAGGGTTCACATTATGGTTGAGTTCATATTGTGTTAGTATTTCCAACGGCATAACTGTGCCTCTGTAGGGACAGGGGGATCAGATAGACGTTAGTCTCACAAACAAAGATATATTGTACCTGAAATAAGTCACAATTTTACCACCGCAGTCACAGTAATGACTGATAAGCCATTGGATAAACTACTATTTTCAATTCAAAATGACGTTATTGTATTCTTAATAGAAGCAAGACAACTACTCACCCACGCGTGACCTACCTGTGCGTTGACTGTGATCAGACATTCACTTGGTTATCAGTGAGTAATACAGTAGGAACAGAATAGGAGGAGGAAAGTAAAGAAGAGCTTATAAATCATGTGGCCCACCTACATGGTCTCTCTCTCTCTCTCTCTCTCAGCTCAGCTCAGCTCCTCAAACAGACTCCTCTGATACCTGGCAGATAGGAGCTGTCACCTAACAGCAATGCACCCACACACACTTTCACCCCAGTGGATATCAACCTGTGTGTTTAACACGGCTCTGTAGATGGAGAGGACAGGGGACAGAAAGCAGAGGGGACCCAGATACAGACTGATAAAGACAGACTGAGAAAGAGAAAGTGAAGACCTCCTACCAGGGAGCACAGGCCACGCAGGACAACAATGTGTGTAACTAAGTGTGTGTAGTATTAGTAGTTCTAACACTCTCTGCCTTGGTTCCAGTAGAGGTAGCTGTAGAAGACATAGGCTGTGTCCCAAATGGCAGACTATTCCCTATGTAGTGCACTGCTTTTCACCAAGTCCCATGGGGCTCTGATCAAAAGTAGCACACTATGCAAGGAACAGGGTGCGATTTGGGATGCACAAATAGTCTCCATCTCTGTAATTGTCATCCATCTATCGCTAGAATCCTTGTATTGTGGCCCCTCTTTTTCCACTCAGGCTTCTCTAAAGGCCTGTTGATGAGCAAGCCTGTCCCGGGCTCCTAGGGCAGCAATAATCTCTCTTTAGGGGGCTGAGAGAGTGAAGTGAGCCATAAGAACCCTCTCTGTCAGCTTCCACTGTCAGAAAGAAAAAGTCATAATTATAGTGCTCTCTCTGTCGCCTAGACTCAAATAAAGCCTCCCGCCCCCGCCCATACTCCCCTGCCTTGACATACACACACACACCCTTCAATAAAGAGGCACTAATCAATCAGGGGCTCCCCTGCCACGGCTTCTTCCTGCTCCCTGTCTGAAAGGCGGACTGACAGTCCTCAACCTCCCAGCATTATCAAGGGAGACTGATTAGGCTTCTGACTGGCTACCTCAGCCACCAGCTAGAAAAGCACCAGGGTTAAAGGGTCCACATTTGAAATCGACGAACACTGAAACGTTCTGGACACCTGCTTTTAAAGCAATGCTTGTCTTTGCAGTTCTGTCCTCTCTTTTTTGTTATTTGCAATTTGGGGTAGGTAGAGGGGAATGGGGTTGTTTGAGAGGGAGGAGGGAATCTGGTGTGTGTGAGGGCTGAAGTTTTGAAGGGGGAGCTTGGCTCTGGGCCGAAGGCTGGAACAAAGAGGGGACACTCTTTACATGCATAGCCAGCCAGACAGAGCAAACTGGCTGACCTAGCTGCCAGCAAATACGAGGCCAAAAAAAAAGTGAAAAGAGAAAACTAAGGGCAAGCCAACCAACGCAACAACTAATGCCATCCCTACCACCCTTGCTGCATTTTAACAGTTTGTTTAGTTAATATGATAAATGTATTGGGTGGCATGCTTGTGAGGCATTAAATAGCACAAGCTGCTTAGATTTTATTGTGTTTGCGTTCAATATGGACTAATTGGCCATAGGTAAACGGAAGAGATCCCTTCGCAAACACCCACAGAGTGAACAAATACATGCAATTAGTTCAACAGAGCAGAAGAGAGACAGGTGGGTTGAGAGGAGAGGAGAAGAGAAGAGAGGAGAGGAGAGGAGAGGAGAGGAGAGGAGAGGAGAGGAGAGGAGAGGAGAGGAGAGGAGAGGAAAGGAGAGGAGAGGAGAGGGGAGGAGAGGAGAGGAGAGGAGAGGAGAGGAGAGGCTGCTTTGTCTGTTCTGTTTACATTCTCCTCATCAGTCCAGTCCTCTATGATGGATCTGTCACATATCAAAGGCCCACTGTATCTACTTTAACCTCTGAGCAGAGCACACAAACATGAACAATACCCACGTCCCATGAGGCTTTGCAAATTCAGACAAAACTTTCTAAGGCCTGAAGTTTTTCTTTTATTACATGCCTATTATATCTGAAGAGGAGGTGCGTGGATTGTTTTATATTTTATTCTCTCTCTTTTCTCCCTGAAATCAGCTTAAAGCAATGCTACAATTTTGCCCTCCAAAAGAAGGGGGCCCCCACTCCATCAATGAAGAACAATACCATATTCTGACAAAAGTCTGAGGGCGTAACGCCACTCCTCCATCACCAGTTCCCCCTCCATACAGACTCCACCACCGGTGACTGGTAAATGCCACTTTTAATCTTTCTCTTTCTCCCTCTCCTTCTCTTTTCATCCGTTCTCTTCTTTGGGGCCTTCAATGGGTGTGTTAAGTATTATGCGTCTCTTTGGTCAGTCTGGATCATTAAAAGTAGACCCAGCCTTTGGCCAGATCAAAATAATCTACTAGAGGGGTCACAAGCTAATGAAATGAAAAGGGGCCTCTAAATGGCTCTCACTAATCCTTTACCTTGTTTTAGGAAGGAGGGCCCAGGCCTCTATTGGCCATCTTTACTGATAATAGGTGGCGGTTGTAGGGGGATGTATTGTATGTGAAGGGGGTGGTGTGTCTGTCTGTCTGTCTGTCTGTCTGTCTGTCTGAGAGTAGAAGAGTAGAAGAGTAGAAGAGTAGAAAATTGAGAGAGGCAAAGAGAGAGAGAGAGGCGAAGAGAGAGTAGAAAATTGAGAGAGGCGAAGAGAGAGAGAGAGAGAGAGAGACGAATAGAGAGAGAGGGAGAGAGAGATGAAGAGAGAGAGAGGGACGAAGAGAGAGAGAGAGAGAGAGAGAGAGAGAGAGAGAGAGAGAGAGAGAGAGAGTTGGGACACCGCATACAGGATTCTGCAAAAATATCCTCTGTGTACAACGTAAAACACCAAATAACTCATGCGTTATCAAAATCCAGAAAAGAGCTAAAAGGAAACCTTCTATAACAAAGCAAAACCATCACCTACAGAGAGTTGAACCTGGAGAAGAGTACCCTAAGCAAGCTGGTCCTGGGGCTCTGTTCACAAACACAAACAGACCCCACAGAGCCCCAGGACAGCAACACAATTAGACCCAATCAAATCATGAGAAAACAAAAAGATAATTACTTGGCACATTAAGACAAGGCTGCCCACAAAATGAGGTGGAAACTGAACTGTTTCCAGTTCATTTTGTTTGTCAAGCCTACAAACTTTTTCCCCCTTGCTCCTGAATTCTCTAATGTTCCTGTTTTCTAGTTTTCCCAGCTTTGACCATTCTGCCTGCCCTGACTCTGAGCCTGCCTGCCGTTCTGTGCCTTGTCACACTACCCTGGATTATTGACCGCTGCCTGCCCTGACCCTCAGACTGCCTGCCTTTCTGTACCTTTTGGACTCTGACCTGGATTACTGACCTCTGCCTGCCCTTGACTTGACGTTTTGCCTGCCCCCTGTTCTAGTAATAAACTTTTGTTCCGTTGACACTGTCTGCATCTGGGTCTTCCCTGAAACGTGATAGTACGAACTGGCCATGACCGACCCAGCAGACACAGACAAGCTCCACAATGCTGTTTCCCTGCAAGGCTCCACCATTGGACGACATGAGGAGTTACTGCAATGTCTTATGGAGAGACTCGATACCCTGGTAGAACGCCATGACCAGGCGTTCAAGACTTTGCTGGAGCAATTCCGCGGACTCCCCACTGAGCAGTGGGTCACACCTGTAATCTTCCAGCCTACCTCAGTGTCCCGAGAACCCTGCTTACCTCCGCTGGAGCGCTACGCTGAAGATTCCGGAACCTGCCTGGCTTCTCTCTCCCAGTGCTCCCTCATTTTTGAGCTACAGCCTTCTTCGTTCCCCTCGGACCGCTTGAGGATAGTGTACATCATAACCCTGATTCCGGTAGGGCACTCGCCTGGGCTACTGCGGTGTGGGAGCAACAGTCCACCGTCTGCCTCAGTCTAGAGGAGTTCATGGCGGAAGTTCGGAAGGTGTTTGGTTGTCCGTGAGAGAGGCTGCTCGTAAGCTGCTCCAGCTACGTCAAGACTCCCGTAGTGTGGCAGACTATGCAGTGGATTTTCTCACGTTGGTGGCTGAGAGTGCCTGGAACCCCGAAGCATTGTTCGACATGTTCCTTCACGGATTATCGGAGGTGGTCAAAGATAAGCTTGCAGCCCGGGAGCAGCCCATGAACCTTGACTCCCTCATAGCCTAGCAGCTTCATTAAATAGTACCCGCAAAACACCAGTCTCAATGTCAACAGTGAAGAGGCTACACCGGGATGCTGGCCTTCCAGTTGAGGACTTGTGAGGCATCTATTTCTCAAACTAGACACTCTAATGTACTTGCCCTCTTGTTCAGTTGTGCACCGGGGCCTCCCACTCCTCTTTCTATTCTGGTTAGAGACAGTTTGCGCTGTTTTGTGAAGGGACTAGTACACAACTTTGTACCAGATCTTCAGTTTCTTGGCAATTTCTCGCATGAAATATCCTTAATTTCTCAGAACAAGAATAGACAGATGACTTTCAGAAGAAAAGTCTTTGTTTCTGGCCATTTTGAGCCTGTAATCGAACCCACAAATGCTGATGCTCCAGATACTCAACTAGGCCAGTTTTATTGCTTCTTTAATCAGAACAACAGTTTTCAGCTGTGCTAACATAATTACTAAAGGGTTTTCTAAAGATCAATTAAAATGATACCTAACACAGCCTACCATTGGAACACAGGAGTGATGGTTGCTGATAATGGGCCTCTGTACGCCTATGTAGATATTGCATAAAAAATCCACCGTTTCCAGCTACAATAATAATTTACAACATTAACAAGTTTGCAAGTTCAAATCCCCGAGCTGACAAGGTACAAATTCTGTTCAAATCCTGTTCTGCCCCTGAACAGGCAGTTAACCCACTGTTCCTAAGCCGTCATTGAAAATAAGAATTTGTTCTTAACTGACTTGCCTAGTTAAATAAAGGTAAAATAAAAAATGTCTACATTGTAAAAAACAAGGAAATTTCTAAGTGATCGCAAACTTTTTAACGGTAGTGTATGTGTCACGTGTGCTCCCTCTCCGGCCTCTAGGTCACCAAGATGCTTGTTAGGGCACATACCTGTCACCAGCATTACACGCATAATGACACTCTTCTGGACTCCATCACCTCCTTGATTACCTGCCCTTTATATGTCACTCCCTTTGGTTTCTTCCCCAGTCGCCATTGTTGCTTTTTCATGCCAGTATGCTGTTTGTGTTTCTTGTTTTGTTAATTTAAATGTATTCACTCCCTGAACTTGCTTCCTGTCTCTCATTGTTACGATATGTTTCCCATGCCAATAAAGCCCTTAAATTGAAGTGAAATTGAATTGAGATGAAGAGAGGAGAGGGGGAGAGGAGAGAGAGAGAGAGTCCTGATGGTGACTGCATTGACATGTTCAACAGAGATACAGGTTGAAAGAGAAAACAGGATGTGGGGGAGAAACACAACAACACCATCACAATATATTGTGTAGTCAAACAGACAGAAACACAGCCGCACAAACACGTGGATAAGAACAATAGAGGGTTGAGGTGGGATGGTATTCCTGTGTGTGTGTGTGTGTGTGTGTGTGTGTGTGTGTGTGTGTGTGTGTGTGTGTGTGTGTGTGTGTGTGTGTGTGTGTGTGTGTGTGTGTGTGTGTGTGTGTGTGTGTGTGTGTGTGTGTGTGTGTGTGTGTGTGTGCATGCGTGTGTTTGTACCACCTCCTTAGCTGGCAACAGGTTGTGGGGGAGCAGGATTGGGGAAGCACACAGAAACACAACAACACCATCATGAGATATTGTATAATCAAACAGACATAAACACAGCCTTACAAACACATGGATAAGAACAGTAGAGGGTGGAGGTAGGATGGTATTCCCATACACACACACACCACTACACGCACCACTCCATACATTGAGCGAGCCCACACATGCCCCAGAAAACAGTAAACTAGGAGAGACAGTTAATGAGAGTACACTCATGTTAGGGGAGGTCAGGCCAGGGGCGCGTGGTTGATGTATCAATTCCTGATGGGCTGGCAGACAGGTCTATATGGGTCAAGGACAACGTTAAAGCTGTCAAGAGAAGACCAACAGTAACTCCCAGCTCCTGTTAACCAGGGGAGAGGGAAAGAATGTGTAACAGTAAAGAGGGTGGTCTGGGAATGAATGTGGGGCTGGAGCAGAGACAGAGGCAGGGGCAGGTGTTTCTGCAGCCCCCTATACATAGCCCTTACCGCTGCCTCATCCTCTGCCCCAGCCTCTGCCCCAGCCCCATATCTCTTCCCTCTACTAAAGTGAGCAGGGCTTCTGAGGATCCTTCCAGTCATTAGGTAGCGGGCAGACATCAGCTGTGTATCCCAGGAGTCCAGCAGTAGCCAGTTGAACCCAGACGCACAATTATCAGTTTGGCTGGAGTAGAATTACCCTGTAAACTGAGAATGCCTCAGACAAAAGCACAGAAGAGCAGAGCGTTGAAAAAAAGAGGATACGTGAGTGAGTGGGAGAAAGGGGGAGAAAGGTTGAGAGGGGGAGAGGAGAAATGGTTGTGGGGAGGAAGGAAAGGGAGAGATTACAATTTTTGAATTGAGTCCACGCTCACCCCATTCATTTAGTATTCTGCTTAAATCAGGGCTTTTGTTTGGCCTGGCGCAAAGTGGTGTCAATCATCTCGACCCGGTTTTGTGGGATGGGGGAATTTATTATGAATTTGCTCCTGCAAATAATGAAGACCATCCCCCCCTCCCGCTCTCCCTCCCTCTCTCTCCCTCCCTACTGCAAACCCCCACCCCTCCTCACCCCCCACTCCCGTATCAATGCTGGAGAATAGGCAATAGAGAGTGAAGTTAGCAATCTCAGTCCCACTCGCACTCTGGACCCACATCAAAGTGACAGAGACGTCCAATCAGATTTGTCTTACAGGCATTACATGATGAATATGGTGCGGCCGTAGCACAAAAGCGCCTTTGTGTCGGCCGGGAGCAGAGACTATTCACAGCCCGCCACAGCCATCCAGAGTAGAAGTAAATGTCCAAAAGGGCCCTCGCTGAAAAAAAGCCCCCAAACTTGTGCAGCACAATGGGCCATGCAAATGATGCCCCCCCCCCCCCCCCCGTCCCCCCCCACCTCAAACATCCCCCCAACAGCACACACCCCCCCCCCCCCCCCCCCCATCCCCTCAGGGCTGTGGTTGGGTGCCTCCTCCTCCTCTGGGTCGTCTGAAGTTTAGGCCCTATTCAGCCACACACTGAAGTGTCAGTTAAGAGTGTTGGGCTGCGAGCATTCAAACTTGTTTTTTCCCCTTTCCTTTCCTCCATCTTATTCGAAAAGAGAAAGATTCCTTTTTTATAAATAAAAAAAAGATAGAAGAAAAACAATGAGTCCAATGACTGACTTTATTGTCGGGGAATGAGGCGACTTGGCGGGGTGGTGCAATGGGAGGATGCCTATTGAAGACTTTTGCTGCGGGGGGAACGAGGGTTTCTAACACGGCGGAATGGCCTTCTGACATGAACTTGCATGAGGGAGAAAAGAGAAAATGAAATCTGATGGGCTCCATTTGGCATGGAGAAAGCCATTGTGTGTTTTGTGTGGAAGAGCCAGGTAGCCATTCCTAAGAAACACAGGAACAATGTGGCTCAGTGCATTGGGTGAGTGGACCACTGAATCCAATGTACCTTCATCACACTGTGGCCATAATCGTTCCAAATCCAGGCTAGCAGGGAAGGAAGTGTCCACACTTTCCTCAAGTTTGACCTTTTAAAAATGAACTATTAAATAATAAACCAACAAATATTGTTTTATTAATTATCCATCCATTAATTGTCTATCCAGTTTGGCCCCACCCACTTTTATAAGCAATTTAAATTCAATTAATGAATTCGATTCAAATGTAGTTATATAATTTATTGTTTGGCCCAGTCGGGTCACCAAGTTTGTCCTAGTCAAGTGAGGAAATTCTCCTGATGGTTTTGACCTTCACAACAGCCTCTTTACACTCATTACTCTTCCATCGGCACCTGCTCACTTGTCTAGCCATGTCCCTCTCTCTCTGCCTTCTCTTCCAGCCCTGTTTGTACAGAGCAGGCTAGACACGGAGCATGTGTTGCAATGCCATCCACACGTTACAGATGACCCAACTGCAAATTCATCCAACGCCTGTTTTCCTTTTATGTGGTGTATGTCTCTATGCCTGCTTAAAAATTAACACCACTGTAAGCACTGCCCAAGGTTGTGCACCATCTCTCCATCTACAGTATCTTTCTCTATCTCACCACTCTGTCTCTTTATTTAGTTCTGTATGTGTCTCACACTATCTCTATTTCTCTCTTCAAATTCATCTTTAATGCAGAATACTTTAATGACATTGTCTAAGTACGCCTGTTACCACCTACTGGAGCAGTGGTTAGCAGGTTTCCCTTCGGGCTTGGAGACCAGGGTTTGAGACTTGCAAGGGGCGTTGCATGTTGCTGTTGGCTAAAATCGCTACAATGGTGGGATGGTACTTTGGGGGCCATCAGAGAGGTGTGCACATTATTCTTATGGTCTAACTTTCTTATTAACTAACTTTTTTGAAAACACAATTTTTGTAAACATTATTTTGAAAAGGAGAGAACAGACAAAGAATAGGCACATGTTACATGGTTAACAAGATCCAAAATGATATAATTATAAGTAGTGTCAGGCAGTAATGACCCTAGTCCTCACCATCTAATCTAGAGGTCAAAGAAGCTACTTCCACCGCCACTTGTCTCATTGTGCACGTTTTTAGAGTATCGGCAATCAAATGTTGCTTAAAAGACCAAACACAGTCAGGTTAGTCTGCTGTCTGAGGAAAGTCCATTTTGCCAAGACAAAGTCCACTTTCACCATTTTACAAGCACAGTGGCTGACTTATTACTACTAAGGGCTTACCTGTAGACCTCAACACGCCTCTCAACTGCACACAGGTGGAAAGCTGGGACGTGATTGGATGGAGGCTCTTGCTCTCTGACACTTATCCGATCCCTGCATTGACCTCTTACAGCTAGACCTGATGCTATTCAGATACTCACTCCACTTATCATAGGCTTCATTTCACAGGTGCCATTTAAAGTACTACGGCCCCGGAAGAGATTGTTGCTGTTTTACGGTCTCCTAACCAATTGTGTTATTGTGTTTCTTTGCTTTATTTGTACTTATTTTGTACTTCATTTTTCTGCCATCGTCTACTGTTATTTTACTGCTGCTCTTTAATGATTTTTTATTCATCTTTTTTTGACTTAACACGTATTTTTCTTAAAACTGCATTGTTTGTTAAGGGCTTGTAAGTAAGCATTTCACTTTAAGGTGGCGCATGTGCCAAATAAAATTTTATTTTAGAACAAATGTACTGCTGGGCTAAATCAGGGTCACACATAGTGTTTCTTGGGAGTCTTAAACAAATCTACTTTGAAACAAAAGTATATACCGCGCACACATGGTTATTTTCACGAGGAGCCGAACAGATGAACCCAAAAGCAGACTCAGACGAGGATACAGGAATGAGGTAACCAAAGGTATTTTTTGAAACACTGGGAAGATTGAGTGCAGGCCACAGGAAAGCTCAGGTGGGTTGCCGGAAACCAAGTGCAGAGGCTGAGGCTGGAGCGAGATGTGGTGGGACAGGGTAATCAGGTCTAGGGGGGAGTCCAAGTGAGAGTAGATTGGGGAATCCAAGACAGAGTAGCAGGACTGATAAGAAGACAGACTGGAGACGTGGACCAGAGTCAGAGTGGGCAGAATGAGCAGAGATTACAATCTGGCAGTGTGGAAGTGGCAGGACTGAGAATTTGTAGAGGTCTTGATTATGGAACAGATTGCAGCTGGTGGGGATCTGATCTGACTCCAGCACACAATCTCACACACACACACACAGAGAGGGAGAGGGAGAGAGCTCTGGGAGAGTAGCATGTCAAGGAGACACAGGATGAGCACTAGAGGGTGTGGCAGGAGCAGATGTGACAGTTATGGGCTTTAGAAAAAGAAGACATACCATGTCAGATATAGAGTTGAAATGTATTCCATTTTGAGTTTGCATCCCAATATTACACTTTATATACATCACAGAAGACTGAAATATAACAAAACCATTTGACATAGAAACAGCAGTTAAAAATAAAAAGTTTAATAATTATGAAATTATGAGAAATATAACTAACAATCCACCCACTAGAGGGCAATTTGGTCATTTGACTGGAGGAAAGGGCTATGAGTATTGGGTGATAGTGAAATACATTAATTTCACTACAAGGAAAATACTTGTAAATAATTTACACAACTCATAAGTGACATGTTTCAATTTAATAACCTGTTATGGATGATGCGAATTTTCGCAGCTTTTTGTAAAAAATCACGCAACATTTCAAAGTCCTGCTACTCATGCCAGGAATATAGTATATGCATATGATAAGTATGTGTGTATAGAAAACACTCTGAAGTCTCTAAAACTGGTTAAATCGGGTCTGTGGCTATAACAGAACGTGTTTAGGAGTAAAAATCCCTGGTAAAACTGTTTACCAAAAACACAAAAAATATATTCGTCCACCATTCAATGTTTTGTTTAAGGCGACAGAAAATATATGCGAAACGCCTACAGCTTCCACACGATGTCGCCATTGCTGTCAATTTCTGACTCATTTGTCCTTGGTTACAACACGAATAGACCCCTCCTTTCTTGAGGCGCACCACAGTATGTTGTGAAACTGAAAAAATGGACGATGATTTCCAGACTTGCTGCTATCGAATACAGATCGCCCCGTGATCAATTTGATACATCATTAACGTTTATTAATACCTAAAGTTGGTTTAGAAAAGTCGTTTGAAGTGATTTGTAAAAGTTCATAGGCGACTTTTGTAATTTTAAAAAGTGACGTTGCGTCTTGTAAATGGGCTTTTTGCAGCATCAGACTGGCCTTCAGCAAATGACATTTTGGGTATACAATGACGGATTTAATCGGGAAAAAGACCCAATTGTGATGTTTATGGGACATATAGGAGTGCCAACAAAGAAGCTCGTCCAAGGTAATGAATGTTTTATATTTTATTTCTGCGTTTTGGGTAGCGCCGGCTACCGCAAAATCTGTTGTTTACGTGTCGTGCTGGTATTTTGGGGGGGTGCATGCTATCAGATAATAGCTTCTCATGCTTTCGCCGAAAAGCATTTTACAAATCTGACTTGGTGGCTAGATTCACAACGAGTGTAGCTTTAATTCAGTACCTTGCACGTGTATTTTTATGAAAGTTTGAGATTTATTGAGTACTATACTCGAGTACTATAGGTGGCGCTCTGAAATTTCCGCTGAGCTGTCCCTGTGCAGGGACCACCTCTTAATATACAGTGGGGCAAAAAAGTATTTAGTCAGCCACCAATTGTGCAAGTTCTCCCACTTAAAAAGATGAGTGAGGCCTGTAATTTTCATCACATGCACACTTCAACTATGACAGACAAAATGAGAAAAAAAAACAGAAAATCACATTGTAGGATTTTTAATAAATTTATTTGCAAATTATGGTGGAAAATAAATATTTGGTCACCTACAAACAACCAAGATTTCTGGCTCTCACAGACCTGCAACTTCTTCTTTAAGAGGCTCCTCTGTCCTCCACTCGTTACCTGTATTAATGGCACCTGTTTGAACTTGCTATCAGTATAAAAGACACCTGTCCACAACCTCAAACAGTCACACTCCAAACTCCACTATGGCCAAGACCAAAGATCTGTCAAAGGACAACAGAAACAAAATTGTAGACCTGCACCAGGCTGGGAAGACTGCATCTGCAATAGGTAAGCAGCTTGATTTGAAGAAATCAACTGTGGGAGCAATTATTAAGAAATGGAAGACATACAAGACAACTGATAATCTCCCTCGATCTGGGGCTCCACGCAAGATCTCACCCCGTGGGGTCAAAATGATCACAAGAACGGTGAGCAAAAATCCCAGAACCACACGGGGGGGACCTAGTGAATGACCTGCAGAGAGCTGGGACCAAAGTAACAAAGCCTACCATCAGTAACACACTACGCCGCCAGGGACTCAAATCCTGCAGTGCCAGACGTGTCCCCCTGCTTAAGCCAGCACATGTCCAGGCCCGTCTGAAGTTTGCTAGAGAGCATTTGGATGATCCAGAAGAAGATTGGGAAAATGTCATATGGTCAGATGAAACCAAAATAGAACTTTTTGGTAAAAACTCAACTCGTCGTGTTTGGAGGACAAAGAATGCTGAGTTGCATCCAAAGAACACCATACCTACTGTGAAACATGGGGGTGGAAACATCATGCTTTGGGGCTGTTTTTCTGCAAAGGGACCAGGACAACTGATCTGTGTAAAGAAAAGAATGAATGGGGCCATGTATCGTGAGATTTTGAGTGAAAACCTCCTTCCATCAGCAAGGGCATTGAAGATGAAACGTGGCTGGGTCTTTCAGCATGACAATGTCCCAAACACACCGCCCGGGCAACGAAGGAGTGGCTTCGTAAGAAGAATTTTAAGGTCCTGGAGTGGCCTAGCCAGTCTCCAGATCTCAACCCCATAGAAAATCTTTGGAGGGAGTTGAAAGTCCATGTTGCCCAGCAACAGCCCCAAAACATCACTGCTCTAGAGGAGATCTGCATGTTGGAATGGGCCAAAATACCAGCAACAGTGTGTGAAAACCTTGTGAAGACTTACAGAAAACGTTAGACCTCTGTCATTGCCAACAAAGGGTATATAACAAAGTATTGAGATAAACTTTTGTTATTGACCAAATACTTATTTTCCACCATAATTTGCAAATAAATTCATTAAAAATTCTACAATGTAATTTTCTGGATTTTTTTTCTCATTTTGTCTGTCATAGTTGAAGTGTACCTATGATGAAAATTACAGGCCTCTCTCATCTTTTTAAATGGGAGAACTTGCACAATTGGTGGCTGACTAAATACTTTTTTGCCCCACTGTATAGATATTGCAGGATTTTCCACACATAGAGGGTGGGGTTCTGAAATTCTGAACAAATGCAATTGCTAGCGGAGTTATCTGTGAAAAAAATAAATGTGCCATAAAGACAAACTATTTGACTGATAGGCTACAATGACTGCAAAACTAAATTTAAGCTGAACTTTTAACTTTTAAAAATGTTTTAGCCATCTCGCTCATAAAAGGTAGGCTACAGGCAAAGCTCTTTCAGTTTTTTTTTTTATATATTGTGAAATACAAATGTGTTTGCAACACGATAAGCTACAGCTATGAATATACCGTTATTGCCTGCGGCGGCAGGGCCAAAACAAAAAAAAGTTTAAAGAACAACAAGACTGTTGGACAAGTTGAACAATACACCCTACTTTCTCTACCGCCTCTTTTGGTGATTAGTGTTCCCATTTAGGCTAGCCAAGCAGTGTTTGTAAGGAGATGAGAGGAGAAGAGAGCAGAGGAGAGGGCGGGCTGATCTCTTCTTATTGAGGGCAGCAGATTAACCTCCACCACCGGTGTCTCAGGGTTGTTGTATGGGCCAATTTAGCCTGATATTATGTTTATGGTAAATGTGCCGCCGGGAATGGAAATGTTTGAGGAATACTTCAAAGGTTTGCCCATGGAATGCTCCTGCGTGAATGGGTTCTTCGTGATTGATTAGTCAGTATTCGATTACTCCAAAAGGAATATTCTCTTCCCTGGCTAGGTTTCCATCCAATTGGCGACAGATTTTCATGCAAATATTGTAAAATCCGCATAAGCATTTTCCCACCAGTGGTGTGTTTCCACCAAACTGACTTGCAGATAAAAATCAGTGCGTGATGACCGAGTGCACACAAAATTAACTTTTTTAGCTGAAGTTTTCATGTAGGCTTACCGAAAAAGAAAAAAAAAGTGTTTCATTCTCATTTTCAACACTTACCGATAGTTTGGACACAGAAACTCTGGTGCATGCCTAGTCTGGCAAGTGTCCCTAATCTGACACACTCTACCCAACAGTTTAGACTGCAGACAAGTTTTTATTTTATTTAGTTTTTTACATTTGGCTGTTTCCAATGAATGAAATGACCTTTAAATTAAAAAGACTTCCTTATAACTTCAATAGCATCCCCCAAAATTACTTTTATGTATACAACCAACTGGTCATAGACCTCGTCTGTACAATTAACAGCAATTTCTTTTCTATTTTCCGACTTTGGCTATTTTAAATTAATTTTACTTCATTATATGTCAAACAATAGTTGCTTAATTAAAACTTCCAAATCGTCCACCCCACATGATTTTCACGAATACAAACAACTGTTATTGATGCAGCCCTCCATCTGATGCAGCCCTCTGTCACTCTCCTTCTTGGTCAAATAGCCCTTACACAGCCTGGGGTGTGTTGGGTCATTGTCCTGTCGAAAAATAAATGATAGTCCCACTAAGTGCAAATCAGATGGGATGGCGTATCGCTGCAGAATGCTGTGGTAGTCATGCTGGTTAAGTGTGCCATGAATTCTAAATAAATCACTGACAGTCTCACAAGAAAAGCACCCCCACACCATCACACCTCCTCCTCAATGTTTCACGGTGGGAACCACACATGCAGAGATCATCCATTCACCTACTCTGTGTCTCACAAGGACTTGGCGGTTGGAACCAGAAATCTCAAATTTGGACTCATCAGACCAAAGGACAGATTTCCACTGGTTTAATGTCAATTGCTCATGTTTCTTGGTCCAAGCAAGTTATTTTCTTATTATTGGTGTCCTTAAGTAAGGTTTATTTTGCAGCATTTTGACCATGAAGGCCTGATTCATGCAGTTTCCTCTGAACAGTTGATGTTGAGATGTCTGTTACTTGAACTCTGTTAAGCATTTATTTGGGCTGCAATTTCTGAGGCTGGTAACTGTATTGAACTTATCCTATGCAGCAGAGGTAACTCTGGGTCTTCCTTTCCTGTGGCGGTCCTCATGAGAGCCAGTTTCATCTTATCGCTTGATGGTTTTTGCGACTGTACTTGAAGAAACTTTCAAAGTTCTTGAAATTTTCCAGATTGACTGACCTTCATGTCTTAAAGTAATGATGGACTGTCGTGTCTCTTTGCTTATTTCAGCTGTTCTTGCCATAATATAGACTTAGTCTTTTACCAAATAGGGCTAACTTCTGTATACCAACCCCACCTTGTCACAACACAACTAATTGGCTCATAAATGAAATAAATTCCACCAATGAACTTTTAATAACAAGAGACACCTGTTAATTGAAATGCATTCCAGGTGACTGCCGCATGAAGCTGGTTGAGAGAATGCCAAGAGTTTGCAAAGCTGTCATCAAGCCAAAGTGTGGCTACTTTGAAGAATCTCAAATATAAAATATATTTAGATTTGTTTAAACCTTTGTTTGGTTTCTACATGATTCCATGTGTCATTTCATAGTTTTGATGTCTTCGCTATTATTCTACAATGTAGAAAATAGTCAAAATAAAGAAAAACCCTGGAATGAGTAGGTGTGTCCAAACTTTTGACTGGTACTGTCAAAAAATACTTATAACATCAATAGCTTTCACCCCATAACACTTGCCTGGATTCAACCAACTGTTATTGGTTCATGGACCTCGTCTGTACAATGTATGACTGTGAATTGTATTTTATGACTTCGGCTATTTTAAATTAATGTGATTTCATAATACTTTCTTAAAACTTTAATAGCTTTCATGAATACAACCAACTTATATTGCTTCAGGGATCTCGTCTTTACAATCTACAGCAATTACTTTTATATTTTTTAGCTTTTACTGTTTTGAAATAATTTAAAACGACATTACTTTAAAAATACTTGACTTTAAAGCTTCATACGTTTTATCTCAATCTCTTCATTCAAAGACTCAATCATGGACACTCTTACTGACAGTTATGGCTGCTTCACGTGATGTATTGTTGTCTCTACCTTCTTGCCCTTTGTGCTGTTGTCTGTGCCCAATAATGTTTGTACCATGTTGTGTTGCTACCATGTTGTTGTCACATTGTGTTGCTACCACGCTGTGCTGTCATGTGTTGCTGCCTTGCTATGTTGTTGTCTTTAGGTCTCTCTTTATGTAGTGTGGTGTTGTCTCTCTTTATGTAGTGTGGTGTTGTCTCTCTTTATGTAGTGTGGTGTTGTCTCTCTTTATGTAGTGTGGTGTTGTCTCTCTCTATGTAGTGTGGTGTTGTCTCTCTTTATGTAGTGTGGTGTTGTCTCTCTTTATGTAGTGTGGGGTTGTCTCTCTTTATGTAGTGTGGGGTTGTCTCTCTTTATGTAGTGTGGTGTTGTCTCTCTTTATGTAGTGTGGTGTTGTCTCTCTTTATGTAGTGTGGTGTTGTCTCTCTTTATGTAGTGTGGTGTTGTCTCTCTTTATGTAGTGTGGTGTTGTCTCTCTTTATGTAGTGTGGTGTTGTCTCTCTTTATGTAGTGTGGGGTTGTCTCTCTTTATGTAGTGTGGTGTTGTCTCTCTTTATGTAGTGTGGTGTTGTCTCTCTTTATGTAGTGTGGTGTTGTCTCTCTTTATGTAGTGTGGGGTTGTCTCTCTTTATGTAGTGTGGTGTTGTCTCTCTTTATGTAGTGTGGTGTTGTCTCTCTTTATGTAGTGTGGGGTTGTCTCTCTTTATGTAGTGTGGGGTTGTCTCTCTTTATGTAGTATGGGGTTGTCTATCTTTATGTAGTGTGGGGTTGTCTCTCTTTATGTAGTGTGGTGTTGTCTCTCTTGTCGTGAAGTGTTTTTTGTCCTATATTTATTTTTATTTTATTTTAGTACCCAGGCCCCGTCCCCACAGGAGGCCTTTTGCCTTTTGGTAGGCCGTCATTGTAAATAAGAATTTGTTCTTAACTGACTTGCCTGGTTAAATAAAGGTTAAATAAAACATAAATTAAGTAAAATAAGCATCCACCCCATATGACTTCTATGAATTCAACCATCTGTTATTGGTTCAGGGACCTGGTCTGTACAATCTACGGTAATTACTTCTTCATACTTGTTTGTCCTTAGTTGGTAAACCCGAACAATGGCAGTTTGGTGTGTGTTCCCTCTACCTTGTTTGTGTTTAAAAAAGTATGCTTTGTTCCTTGCTGTATGTCACCATCAGTGCTTTGTTTATTGTCAACATTCCTTATTTACATTTGTATCCCATATGCTTTGTTATTGGTCTTATTCACTAGTAAGCCATTCACTTATTACCTGTTTATATTTGACATTGATTTATTTTCCATTGCTTGACTCTATACGCCATCCTCCTTTGTTTTGATTGAATCTCTCCTAGGCTGTACTACCTCACCTCCATTAAACTGTGTAATAGCCCTTTAAACTATTCTAAATGTCCATGTGTTCTTACCAACGCACTAATATGTAAAGCCCCACCACACCAACAAGCTAGTCTAACCTACTGAGTATTTATGTGAATTTCTATATTTTACTTTGTATTTCTGAGTACTTTCTGAGTAATTTTTGGTTTCTGAGACCTTTAGTTTTTTCCTTTGACCCGTTGAAAATAAATTGTACATTATTGTACACAATAATATACATTTGCTGTGTTTAACTGCTTTCTATAAAAAACTACAATGATTATATATATACACTCAATATATACACTCTATATGCAAAAGTATGTGGACACCCCTTCAAATTAGTGAATTTGGCTATTTCAGCCACACCCATTGCTGACAGGTGTATAAAATCGAGCACACAGCCATGCAATCTCCATAGATACATTTTGGCAGTAGAATGGCCTTACTGAAGAGCTCAGTGACTTTCAAAGTGACACCATCATAGGATGCCACCTTCCCAACAAGTCAGTTTGTCAAATTTCTGCCCGTTAGAGCTGCCCAGGTCAACTGTAAGTTCGTTATTGTGAAGTGGAACGTCTAGGAGCAACAACGGCTCAGCAGCAAAGTGGAAGGCCACACAAGCTCACAGAATGGGACTGCCAAGTGTTGAAGCGCATAGCCCATAAAAATTGTCTATCCTTGGTTTCAACACTCACTACTAAGTTACAAACTGCCTCTGGAAGCCAAATCAGCACAAAAATTGTTAGTTGGGAGCTTCATGAAATGGGTTTCCTTGGCCGAGCAGATGCACACAAGCCTAAGTTCACCACGTGCAATGCCAAGCATCGGCTGGAGGGGTGTAATGCTCGCCGCCATTGGACTCTGGAACAGTGGAATCGCGTTCTCTGGAGTGATGAATCACGCTTCACCATCTGGCAGTCCAACGGACAAATCTGGGTTTGGCGGATGCCAGGAGAACGCTACCTGCCCCAATGTATAGTGCTAACTAAAGTTTGGTGGAGGAGGATAATGGTCTGGGGCTGTTTTTCATGGTTTGGGCTAGGCCCCTTAGTTTCAATGAAGGGAAATCTTAACGCTACATCATACAATGACATTCTAGATGATTTTGTACTTCCAACTTTGTGGCAACAGTTTGGAAGAACTTGACTGGTCTGCACAGAGCCCATATTAAAGCCCATGATTTTGGAATGAGATGTTCGACGAGCAGGTGTCCACATACGTTTGTTCGTATAGTGTATACACACACACTTTTCCTTGTGGGGACCGGCAAAATGTCTGAATTTCCCTTGTTTTACTATACTTGTGAGGACTTCTGGTACCCACAATGATACACACACAGGGCTGGAAGTCGCAATGGGTCAGTGTTCTTCATTGTGGTTAGGTAAAATTAATTAACTCCTGAATTGCCTCTGTCTATGGTGTTCTACTTCTTGGTTGTGTCGCTGCTTAGATTATGCAAGTCCAACTCTTGATCTTGTGTAAACGCAACCTTTGATCTGTGAAACAGAATTATCCCAGCTACATAAAAAGCATTTAAAGCTTGTTATGTTCAAATGCATAATTGAAAGAAAATGACTGAAAAATAGCCTACAGTGTTACTACTTTTTGTATAATTTCGCCATATTTTTCTAACAAGTAACATTGGATGGTTGTAGGTCTATTACGATTGTTTCTTGTATAATACAAATGTCACAAACATATTAGAATAACTATTGTTATTGCTAATTTCAAATGACAAAGAACTTTCTTATTGTGGTGTACTTTAATTTTCTCCATTAATGGTGGAATTAAATTATATTAGTTTGTATTATAATTATATGGCAATACTTAACTGAAATACACATTTCCATATGTAATGTAATCTACGTAATTCCGTAAAGTAATAATGTGTAAGGACCTGGGTGTAGCTGGTGCAGAGGAGTCAGGTGCAGGACAGCAGAGATGAGTAACACAATGAACTTTACTCAAAATACAAGTAGTAACACCAAGCCCACAAACATCAGACCGAACTTACAATAAACAAAAACAAAAAAAACATGGGGAAAACAGAGGGTTAAATAATGAACATGTAATTGGGGAATTGAAACCAGGTGTGTAAAACAAAGACAAAACAAATGGAAAATGAAAAATGGATCGGCGACGGCTAGAAGGCCGGTGACATCGACCGCTGCCCGAACAAAGAGAGGGACCGACTTCGGCGGAAGTCGTGACATAATGTATCATGAGAGGGCCATAAACAATAATTAGTAATGCTGCATATTCCAAGAAAGGTTAGAATCTCACCTTTCTGGTCAAATAAGTTATACGTTGCTGAGGTGTAGTGTCACGTTCGTCGTAATGAGGAGACCATGGCGCAGCGTGATGAGAATACGCTCTTTATTAAACGAAGAATACTTGTTTTATTTTATTTAAAAAAATAAATGTTTACCCCTTTTTCGTGGTATCCAATTGTTTAGTAGCTACTATCTTGTCTCATCGCTACAACTCCCGTACGGGCTCGGGAGAGACAAAGGTTGAAGGTCATGCATCCTCCGATACACAACCCAACCAAGCCACACTGCTTCTTAACACAGCACCATCCAACCGCACCAATGTGTCGTAAGGAAACACCGTGCAACCTTGGTTAGTGCGCACTGCGCCCGGCCCCCCACAGGAGTCACTGGTGTGAGATGAGACAAGGATTTCCCTACCGGCCAAACCCTCCCTATGGTGTCCACAGATCGATTTATAAGCCAAACCAAAACCACACAGGTCACCTAAACAGGGGACTTTACATCTTCAAAAGCCACAGTCTGGATTGACACTTTTGATTGTAATATTGCAGGATTAGTTGGCAAAAAATAGTTTCCTTCCAACTAAATTATAGCCAATTAATTTTGTGAGTGAGGTCATCAATGAAGAGCCCCAAAAAAATAATGGAAAGGAAAGTATATTGTATTTGCTTATTTCACCAGGAAATTCATATGATCAATAAATGTCTTAATAATTACAGTAGAATTTTGATAGAACCAAGTTCATGATTGGTTTTGAAAAGATACATTATTTCAGGGGACCCCACATGGTGTCCCGACCACAAGTTAGGAACCACCGAGGTAAAAAACATTTGGGTACTTGCATTGGATTCTCTCAATTCACTTAATAGTTAGTGTGCCAGTTGTTATGAAAAGTTCAGACTCCCATGAACACGCTTGTTTCACCTGTTTAACTCTACGACTCCCACAGACCGCACAGGACTCATCAGAAGGAAAGGTCGTACTGGGCCCAAATGAGCAGAATAGTACTGTGTGGCCTTAGGATCTCCCCTGACGTCAATGAGTTCCCAATACCTTTGAGATATATTTCATACACTACACAATAGTGATAATATATACACAATATATTTCATACACTTCAAGTCATTCAGGTTCAAATTTGGGTAACCTCATTTGCCATGTATTTGTGTGTTATTCAGTGTGTTTATTGAGATAAAGGCAGTAAGGCCAAACTCAACCGTTTCATTAAATAGCCTAATAAACATTTATTTCAGATACCCCCAGGTGTACTAAAATCTCAAATCAAATAGCTATTTGGTCCATTGTGATAACCCACAGAAAAGTAGGATATTATGTATGTGAGGAAGCAAGGGAGCTCTATTCATACACGTTGCTTTATTGTAAAATGCCGACCATAGTAGGAACAGTCAATTGCAGTTGAACAGTGTATTTGGGGTGCGCCTGGTCCTAATACTCAATGATACCCAAGGTACTCATTAACTGCTGCAACACCTGGTTGCGTAGATGTGTAATGACATTATGAAATCACTGTCATGTTATTACTATCTTAAGTAAGATTTTCCAATTGTTGGGTTGTACATGTTATAGAAAAATGACACACTCATAGGGGTTAACTGAAAGTACTGAAAAGCAAATACTCCACAGAAAAATATTATAGTTTTAGGGCCTCCCGAGTGGCGCAGCGGTCTATGCCACTGCTTGATGCAAAACTACAGACCTGGGTTCCATCCCAGGCTGTGTCACAACCGACCTTGACCAGGAGTCCCATAGGGCGCTGCACAATTGGCCCAGCGTTGCCCGGGTTGGGGGAGGGTTTGTCAGGGGGGGCTTTACTTGGCTCATTGTGCTCTAGTGACTCTTTGTGGCAGGCCAGGCTGACTTCGGTCGTCAGTTGAACAGTGTTTTCCATTTACAGATGCTGCCTTAAATGGAGGATAGGATTCTTACTGTCAGTCTGACAGTAGGAATCCTAAGATGCCTTTGTCCATTTTCCCTTAGATTCAGTTTCTTTATAGAGATTTTAGAGCGTTGTTACCTGCAGTAAAAAACACTGGACAAAAATATAAATGCAATATGTAAAGTCCCATGATTCATGAGCTGAAATAAAAGATCCCAGAAATGTTCCATAGGCTCAAAAGGCTTATTTCTCAAACATTTTGTGCATTCCTGTTAGTGAGCATTTATCCTTTGTCAAGATAGTCCATCCACCTGATAGGTGTGGCATATCGAGAAGCCGATTTAACAACATGATCATTACACAGATGCATATTGTGCTGGGGACAATAAAAGGACAGTCTAAAATGTGCAGTTTTGTCACACAGCACAGTGCCACTGATGTCTCCAGTTTTGAGAGAGAATGCAATTGGCGTTCTGACAGCAGGAATATCCAACAGTGCTAATACCAGAGAATTTAATGTTCATTTCTCTACCATAAGCCGCCTAAAACATTGTTTTCGAAAATTTGACAGTACGTCCAACCGGCCTCACAACCAGAGACCAAATGTAACCATTCCAGCCCAGGACCGCCACATCCGGCTTCTTCACCTGCAGGATCATCTGAGATCAGCCCCCGGACATATGATGAAATTGTGGTTTGCACAACCGAAGAATTTCTGCACACACTGTCAGAAACTGTCTCAGGGAAGCTCATCTGCCTGCTCGTCGTCCTCACCAGGGTCTTGACCTGACTGCAATTTGGCATCGTAACTGACTTCACTGGGCAAATGCTCACCTTTGATGGCCACTGGCATGCTGGAGAAGTGTGCTCTTCACAGATGAATCCTGGTTTCAACCGGGCAGACGGCAGACAGCGTGTATGGCATTGTGTGGGCGAGCGGTTTGCTGATGTCAACGCTGTGAACATAGTGCCCCATGGTGGCGGTGGGGTTATGGTATGGGCAGGTATAAGCTACAAACAATGAACACAATAGCATTTTATCAATGGCAATTTGAATGCACAGAGATACCATGAAGAGGTCCTGAGGCCCATTGTTGTGCCATTCATCTGCCGCCATCCCCTCATGTTTCAGCATGAACATGCACGGTCCCATGTCGCAATGATCTGTACATAATTCCAGGAAGCTGAAAGTGTCCCAGTTATTCCATGGCCTGCGTACTCACCAGACATGTCCCCTGTTGACAGTGATGGAAAAAGTACCGAATTGTCGTACTTGAGTAAAATAAAAGATACTTTAAAAGAAAATGACTCAAGTAAAAGTGAGTCACCCAGTAAAATAATACTTGCGTAAAAGTCTACAAGTATTTGGTTTTAAATGTACTTAAGTATCAAAAGTAAATGTAATCGCTAAAATATACTTAAGTATCAATAGTAAAAGTATAAATTATTTCAAATTCTTTATATTAAGCAAACCAGACAGACAGCACAATTGTCTTGCTTTTTCATTTACAGATAGCCAGGGGCCCACTTCAATACTTCAATTCTTCATTCATCATTTACAAACAAAGCATTTGATTTGAGTCTGCCAGATCAGAGGCAGTAGAGATGACCAGGGATGTTCTGTTGATAAGGGTGTGAATTAGACCATTTTCATGTCCTGCTAAGCATTTAAAATGTAGCTAGTACTTTGGGTGTCAGTGAAAATGTATGGTGTAAAAAGTACATTATTTTCTTTAGGAATGTAGTGGAGTAAAGGTAAAAGTTGTCAAAAATAGAAATAATCAAGTATAGTACAGATACCCAAAAAAACTCCTGAAGTAGTTCTTTAAAGTATTTTTACTTAAGTACTTTACACCACTGCCCATTGAGCTTGTTTGGGATGCTCTGGATCGACGTCTACGACAGCGTGTTCCAGTTGTCGCCCATATCCAGTAACTTCGCACAGCCATTAAGGAGGAGTGGAACAACATTCCACAGGCTGCAATCAACAGCCTGATCAACTCCGTGTGAGGAAGATGTGTTGCGCTGCATGAAGCAAATGGTGGTGACACCAGATTCTGACTGGTTTTCTGATCCATGCCCCTAACTATGTTTTTAAGGTATCTATAACCAAGAGATGCATATATGTGTTCCCATTCATGTGATATACATAGATTAGGGCCTAATGCATTTATTTTAATTGACTGAATTCCTTGTATGAACTGTAACTCAGCAAAATATTTGAAATTGTTGTATGTTGCGTTTATAGTTTTGTTCAATATACAATAGAGCAAAGGAACAATCCCCTAAAATATTCAAAGGCATATACATCCAAATTGAATCAATGACTGAAACTAAAAGGTCAGTATAACATGTTAATATATGAAAACGATTATGGGTCAAAGGAATCTAAATAAAGGAAACCGTATGTATACAAACATGCTTAGGTAATGGATTAAGGTGGAGAGCACATGGTAATATCAATTAACTCGGGCAAACAATTTATATAAAACAATCCAACAAACAATTGAACAAACAATCCAAGAAACATTCCAACAATCTGTAACGCACTGGGCGTAGTGGGTCAGATGCAGGAGGCAGAAGATACAGAGTAGCGCTTTAATACGCACCGGGGAAAAAGTACTCTCCAAGACACTGGGCGTAGTGGGTGAGGAGTCAGATGCAGGAGGCAGAAGATACAGAGTAGCGCTTTAATACGCACTGGGAAAATGTACTCTCCAAGACACTGGGCGTTGTGGGTGAGGAGTCAGATGCAGGAGGAAGAAGATACAGAGTAGCGCTTTAATACGCACCAGGAAAAATGTACTCTCCAAGACACTGGGCGCACATAAATAATCGCCCAAAACCAGGACCACACCAGTCCGGAGGGAAAATCTAAAACAATCAGCACTACTACACAAAATACACAGTGGGAAACGAAAATAAGCCCGCACAAAGAGCAGGCGGACCTACCGGCTTAAATAGCCCAACTAAACAAAACAAAAAACAGGTGTACTAATCAGACAAACACAACAGAAAAGGGAAAAGGGATCGATGGCAGCTAGTAGGCCGGTGACGACGACCGCAGAGCGCCACCCGAACAGGAAGAGGGGCCACCTTCGGTAGGAGTCGTGACACAATCATAGCGCACTTAAATGAAAGGTGCAATGTAAAAGGAACACAACTTACTTCCAGTATAACCCATCAAAGGGAAAACAAAAGGAAAAGTTGCAAATAACAAAAACTTCCACAAACACTGGAATGCATCTGATGGTGGTTCTGGAGGAGGGCTGCATGGTTGAATAGTCACCAAAAAGAAGGGGGAAACGGGCTCTCTGGCCACTGGAAAAGGGTCTTGGCTGAGGTCTGCTAGCCTCAGATGGTTCTGGCCCACTGGCAGCTAAAGGTTCTGACAGAGGTCGGATAGCATCTGTAGGCACTGGCCATGAGGGAAGGTTCTAGAGGACAGCTAGTCAATGGTGGTTCTGGAACTGGGTTTCACATGTTAAGGGATGTGGCTACATGGGCTGATGCAGACCAGACAAACTGGGCTTGAGTTAGGATCCTGGATTGAAGGGAAGCGGTTCCTGAACCAACAGTTGGTTGTATTCATGGAAGTCATATCGGGTGGGTGCTATTGAAATATTTATCAAGTATTTTTGACATATAATGAAATGAAATTAGTAGAAAATCGCCAAACTCAAAAAAACACCAAATTAATTGCGATAGATTGTAAAGTCAAGGTCCCTAAATACCAATAGCAGTTGATTGTTTTCATGAAAGTCATATGGGGTTGAAGCTAATGAAGTTTTATCCAAGTATATATTTTTTTTACATATAGTGAAATAAAAGGTGTTTAAAATAGCCCAAGTCAAAAATACAAATGTAGTTGCCATAAACTGGACAGACAAAGTACCTGAACCAATAACACTTGGTTGTATTCATTCAAGTGATATGGGGGTGGAAGCTATTAAAGTTTTAAGTAATTATTTTGCCTAAAAGCAAAAATACACACATAATTGCAATAACAAAGCGTGTAACTTCTTCACTATCATCAAATGATTCAGAATATATAATTGACTAAATTATTGCACTTTCCCTTGAAGAGGTATTGACGAGCAAAGTCAGAATATTTCATATAAAGCTAACTACACCGCAGTAGTGCTTAAATACAGTGTGGGTAGGCTGTGTGGGTAATCTAGTCTCGGCTACATGATGGGAATATTATGGATTTGAGCAAGATTTTTTTTATTTGTCCAATGGCAGTCAAGTGTCGATCATTTAACAAAAATTAGACCCTCAATATTTATTGGAAGGAGCATCAAACTCATCACTGTGCACTGTCGCCACCCTGTGAAGTTGAACTTATACTTATAGCCTAACTGCATGGTTTCCTGAGTTGTAGTGCGAGGACCACACTCCATATCATTGAGAGTGACTCCAAGTTTACTTCGATATATTGGCTATTAAATCAATATTTGTGCATAAAGGCGTTTCCACAGCCATTTCTTGCATTATTCATTTTACTGACAAAAAAGATCCCACCATGTCGAACGCACAAATTATGCCAGATTTAACATTGTGGAGAGATTGTAGCTTCCATCAATGTAATTGTCTGTATCATTTCCAATCCCACAAGTATTTTTTTGTGTAAATACATATATTTAAATATATACAGTTGAAGTCGGAAGTTTACATAAACTTAGGTTGGAGTTATTAAAACTCATTTTTCAACCACTCCACAAATTTCTTGTTAAACTTCTTGATGCACCCATCCGGTTAGGGGATCATTTTTGTCAACATCCGCTGAATTGCAGAGCGCCAAATTCAAATTAAATTACTAAAAATATTTAATTTTCATGAAATCACAAGTACAATATAGCAAAGCACAGCTTAGCTTGTTGTTAATCCACCTGGCGTGTCAGATTTCAAAAAAGCTTTTCGACGAAAGCATACTAAGCGTTTATGTAAGGACATCTCTCTCAGCAGACAAAACATTACAAACAGCTAGCAGCAAAGTAGATTGGTCACGAAAGTCAGAAAAGCAATAAAATGAATTGCTTACCTTTGATGATCTTCAGATGTTTGCACTCACAAGACTCCCAGTTACACGATAAATGTTCCTTTAGTTCCATGAAGATAATTTTAATATCCAAAATACTTCCATTTGGTTGGCGCATTATGTTCAGAAAGAGCGGTCACGAGAGCGGTCACGACGGGGCAGACGAAAATTCCAAATAGTATCCGTAAAGTTCGTAGAAACATGTCAAACGTTTTTTATAATCAATCCTTAGGTTGTTTTTACAATATATAATCGATAATATTTCAACTGGACTGTAGCTTCATCAAAAGGAGAGAGAGAGAAAATGTCTGCTCCACTCTGTTGGCGCATGCAAAACGCTGCTGGCACCCAGCCATACAATGACGCGATGTGATCTTTCTCGCTCATTTTCAAAATAAAAGCCTGAAACTATGTCTAAAGACTGTTCACACCATGTGGAAGCCATAGGTAAAGGAATCTGGTTGATATCCCTTTAAATGGAGGATAGGCATGCAATGGAACAGGGAGATTTGTTTCTCTTAGGCACTTCCTGGCTGGATTTTCCTCAGGTTTTCGCCTGCAATCTCAGTTCTGTTATACTCACAGACAATATTTTGACAGTTTTGGAAACTTTCAAGTGTTTTCTATCCTAGTCTGACAATTATATGCATATTCTAGATTCTGGGACTGAGAAATAGGCAGTTTCATTTGGGTACGTGTGTCATCCAAACATCAAAATACTGCCCCCTACACTCAAGAGGTTTTAACAAACTATAGTTTTGGCAAGTCGGTTAGTGCATCTACTTTGTGCATGACACAAGCAATGTATCCAACAATTGTTTACAGACAGATTATTTCACTTATAATTCACTGTATTACAATTCCAGTGAGTCAGAAGTTCACATACACCAAGTTGACTGTGCCTTTAAACAGTTTGGAAAATTCCATAAAATGATGTCATGGCTTTAGAAGCTTCTGATAGGCTAATTGACATCATTTGAGTTAATTGGAGGTGTACCTGTGGATGTATTTCAAGGCCTACCTTCAAACTCAGTGCCTCTTTGCTTGACATCATGGGAAAACCAAAATAAATCATCTAAGACCTCAGAAAAACAATTGTAGACCTCCACAAGTCTGGTTCATCCTTAGGAGCAATTTCCAAAAGCCCGAAGGTACCACGTTCATCTGTACAAACAATAGATCGCAACTATAAACACCATGGGACCACGCAGCCGTCATACCTCTCAGGAAGGAGACGCGTTCTGTCTCCTAGAGATTAATGTACTGTTGTGTGAAAAGTGCAAATCAATCCCAGAACAACAGCAAAGGACCTTGTGAAGATGCTGGAGGAAACAGGTACAAAATAATCTATTTACACAGTAAAACGAGTCCTATATCAACATAACCTGAAAGGCCACTCAGCAAGGAAGAAACCACTACTCCAAAACCGCTATAAAAAAGCCAGACTACGGTTTGCAACTGCAACTGCACAAAGATCGTACTTTTTGGAGAAATGTCCTCTGGTCTGATGAAACAAAAATAGAATTGTTTGGAGGGAAAAAAGGAGAAGCTTGCAAGCCGAAGAACACCATCCCAACCGTGAAGAACGGGGGAGGCAGCATCATGTTGTGGGGGTGATTTGCTGCAGGAGGGAATGATGCAATTCACAAAATAGATGGTATCATGAGGCAGGAAAATGATGTGGATATATTGAAGCAACATCTCAAGACATCAGTCAGGAAGTTAAAGCTTGGTCGCAAACGGGTCTTCCAAATGGACAATGACGTCAAGCATACTTCCAAAGTTGTGGCAAAATGGCTTAAGGACAACAAAGTCAAGGTATTGGAGTGACCATCACAACGCCCTGACCTCAATCCCATAGAAAATATGTGGGCAGAACTGAAAAAGCGTGTGCGAGCAAGGAGGCCTACAAACCTGACTCAGTTACACCAGCTCTGTCAGGAGGAATGGGCAGAAAATTCACCCAACTTATTGTGGGAAGCTTGTGGAAGGCTACCCGAAATGTTTGACCCAAGTTAGACAATTCAAAGGCAATGCTGCAAAATGCTAATTGCACACCCACTGGGAATGTGATGAAAGAAATAAAAGCTGAAATAAATCATTCTCTCTACTATTATTCTGACATTTTACATTCTTAAAATAAAGTGGTGATCCTAACTGACCTAAGACAGGGAATTTTTACTAGGATTAAATGTCAGGAATTGTGAAAAACTGAGTTTAAATGTATTTGGCTAAGGTGTATGTAAACTTCCGACTTCAGCTGTAATTTAAAAACATGTCGCTAGGTGTAGGCAAAACCATAAGCACATAGGTAAACTGTGATATGACTAAAGAGGGTGACTTTTCCACATATAGACAGGTATTTTCCTGTCCATGGCAGCAAGATCTATTTTCTTAATATTCTATTATATTAAAATGTATTGGAGTGAGATTATTTCTTTCTTTCGGGATGTGTATACCCAATAAGTCCACATCCCCGCCAGACCATTTTATTGGTAAACTACACGGTAATTTAAAAGCTGTATTTTTTTAGTGAACCAATACGTAATAACACTTATCATAACTTGGTTTTAATCCAGAGAGGTTAGAAAAAATATCTAGATCCTCTATGAGGCTGTGGAGGGATTCTAATTGTGTATTTAAAAGAAAACATGAATCATCAGTGTACAATGACACCTTTGTTTTTAAACCCTGGATTTCTCATCCCTTAATATTTAATGTTGGTCTGATTTCAACATTTCAATGACAATAATAAATAAACATGCCGATAGTGGACAACCTTGTTTTACTCCTCTTGACAGTTTAAAACTTTCTGAGATGTAGCCATTATTTACTGTTTTACACCTATGGTACTACACATTCTCCAAAATTGAAATATATAAACTCCAGTCGTACTTTATCAAAGGCCTTTTCAAAGTCAGCTATGAAAACCAGGCCTGATTTCCCAGATCTTTCATAGCGTTCTATTGTTTCCAGTACTTGTCTTATATTATCTCCAATGTATCATCCTTGTAAAAACCTGTCTGATTAGGATGAATAATATCCAAAAATACCTTTTTAGTTCTATGCGCTAAGCATTTTGCTAGAATTTTTGCATCACAACACTGAAGTGTTTAAATGGACTGGATCTTTATATTTACCACTTGGATCCTGTTTTACTAATAATGAAATCAGACCTTCTTGTTGAGTGTCCGATAATCTACCATTTATATAGGAGTGGGTAAAACATGCTAATAATGGTCCTCTGAGTATATTGAAACTTTTCCCCCGATGCCTTGAGATGGATGAAATTATACCTCGAAGGCAGAACTCAGTGTGTCAGAGTGAGCAATGAGCTGTCGCCTACTTTTAGCTATGATGTGGGCATGCCCCAAGGGTCAATACTGGGGCCCCTCCTGTTCAGCCTGTACATTAATGATCTGCCTTGTGTCTGTACTGGGTCTGAAGATCAAATGTATGCAGATGATGCAGTGATATATGTGTATGCAAAGAGCAAACAACAAGCTGCATAAGAACTCACTACTGTAATGGCCCAGGTTACAAAGTGTCTCAGTGAGTCGTGTTTGCATCTCAATGTGAAAAAAACTGTCTGCGTGTTCTTCACAGAGAGGGCAACAGGTGCTACTGAGACAGATGTCTATGTGTCAGGGGAGAAGCTCCAAGTGGTATCTGATTTTAAGTGCCTTGGCATCATACTTGATTCCAACCTCTCTTTTAAAAAGCAGGTGGAAAAAGCTCATTCAAATAACCAAATTCAACCTAGCTAATTTCCAATTTACACAAAATTGTTTGACTACACAGGTAGAAAAACTGTACTTCAAATGTATGATACTCCCCCACTTAACATACTGCTTGACTAGTTGGGCCCAAGCTTGCTGTTCAACATTAAAACCTGTTCAGTCTCTCTACAAACAAGCTCTCAAAGTGCTTGATAGGAAGCCCAATAGCCATCATCACTGTTACATCCTCAGAAAGCATGAGCTCCTGAGTTGGGTAAATCTTGAGCAATACACTGACGCATGTCTTGTATTCAAGATCCTAAATGGCCTGGCTCCCCCTCCACTCAGTACGTTTGTTAAACAGAAAGCCCAAACATATGGCAGCAGATCCACAAGGTCTGCCATGAGAGGTGACTGTATAGTTCCCTTAAGGAAAAGCACCTTTAGTCAATCTGCTTTCTCTGTGAGAGCTTCCCATGTCTGGAATACACTGCCATCAGACACACATAACTGCACCACATATCACACTTTCACAAAATGCATGAAGACATGGCTAAAGGTCAATCAATTTGTGAACATAATCCCTAGCTGTGTATTGCTGCTTTCCATGTTGTCTGTTGTCTGTAGCTTGTTAGGTGTGGAAACACTTTGTTGCTTTTACGGGTTTGTCTTGTTGCTTTTTGTGCTATGTTGCTCTGTCTGCATGCTGTGTCTTGCTTGTCCTATGTTGCTCTGTCTGCATGCTATGTCTTGCTTGTCCTATGTTGCTCTGGGTGTGCTCACTGCTCATTGATTGTCTGTATTGTAATTGTTTTTAAAAACCTGCCTAGGGACTGCGTTTGAAAATTAGCCGGCTGGCTAAAACCGACACTTTTACTGAAACATTGATTAATGTGCACTGTCCCTGTAAAAATAAAAATTAACTCAAACTCAAAAAAGGTTTGGTATACCTCAACTGGTATGCCATCTAGACCTGGAGTTTTCCCATACTTAAAGGTTTAAATTGCATCAAGAAGTTCCTCCTCTGTAATTTGGCTTCCACATAAGTCGTTCTATACAGCTGTTAATTTTACATTATTAATAGGTAAAAAAATAATGCAATTAACTTCAGTTAGTGGAGATGTTGGAGACTGAAACAAAAACATATTCTTAAAGGTCCTCTTTCAAAATATCGTTTGGTGAATCATGGGTGACTCCATCATTTGTAACAAGTTTCAGTAAATCATTTTTGGTGGCATTTCTATGTTGAAGATTAAAATAAAATGTTGTGCATTTCTCCCCATATTCCATCCAGCTAACTCTATTTTTATAATATATTACACTGGATCTTTCTTGAATAAGTTCTTCCATTTCTTTTAGTTTTTCCTCTAATTTATTCTGAGCCTCTATGGTACCGTTTTTATTGATGTCTAAACGTATTGTTAGTCCTTCAATTTCCTTTGTTAATATGGACTCTTTTGATCTAAATTGCTTTTGTTTTAGAGATGAGCACTGAATTGCATGGCCTCTAAAGGCACATTTAAAAGTGTCCCATACAATTAGGGGATATGCTGTACCTATGTAATGTCGGAAAAAGTCAGTTATAAATTATTCTGCCCTCGTTAAAAACAAGTTATCATCCAATAGACTTTAACGTTTCCAATATCCTCGCCCAAGTGGAAATTCTGTAAGAGTAATATATATATATGCCAATTATGTGATGATCCGACCACATTCTGTCCCCTATCAACACTTTTAAAACTTTTGGTGCCAGAGAGAATGGCATAAGAAAGTAGTCAAGACGACTAGCTTGATTAAACTTCCGCCATGTGCATCTCACTAGTTCAGGGTATTTAAGTCTCCATATATCCACTAATTTCAATATATCCATGACATTCATGATTTCCTTAAGTGCCTGCGGGAGATAGTTTGTAATGTGATTTCCTTTCCGGTCCATAGAGGTATTTAAGACCGTATTAAAATCTCCCACCATAGTAATAGAGTCTAGTGTTGTTTGTAGAGTTGATAGATTATTATATATATTTTCAAAGAAGCTTGGATCATCATTATTCAGACCGTATAGGTTAATAAGCCATATCTGTTTATTGTCCAATAACATATTCAAAATAATCCATTTACCACACTGCACTTTGGTCCTCCTCTTCTTCCACCTACGGCCGTTACAAGTATTCAGACCCTTTGTTACGAGACTCGAAATTGAGCTCAGGTGCATCCTGTTTCCATTGATCATCCTTGAGATGTTTCAACAACTTGATTGGAGTCCACCTGTGGTAAATTCAACTGATTGGACATGATTTGGAAAGTCACACACCTTTCTAGATAAGGTCCCACAGTTGACCATGAGAAACAAGATTATCTGGTCTGATGAAAACAAGATTGAACAATTTGCAAATTCGTATCAAAATTTCTGTTAATTAATATCATCACCCCTTTTGAATTTCTTTGGCCACATGATAAATATATTTAGCCTCCCCAGTCCTTTTTCCACACAACTTCATCTAAAATTCTTAGAATTAATTTCTTGTAAACAATAGATACAGTATTATATTCCTTATCTTTTAGCCAGGTAAATACTGATCGTCTTTCCTTATTATTTTCTAAGCTATTAAAATTATAACTGGCTATACTTATTTCACCATTTACCATAATGAAATGCAAGTTCCAAATCCATTTATCATAATATATGTTTGTAAACTCACCATTAAAAAGTACCATGGTGATTGAGTGTCCATATACAGTTGAAGTCGGAAGTTTACATACACCTTAGCCAAATACATTTAAACTCAGTTTTTCACATTTTCTGACATTTAATCCTAGTAAAAATTCCCTGTCTTAGGTCAGTTAGGATGACCACTTTATTTTAAGAATGTGAAATATCAGAATAATAGGATACAAAATTATTTATTTCAGCTTTTATTTTTTTCATCACATTCCCAGTGGGTCAGAAGTTTACATACACTCAATTAGTATTTGGTAGCATTGCCTTTAAATTGTTTAACTTGGGTCAAATGTTTTGGGTAGCCTTCCACAAGCTTCCCACAATAAGTTGGGTGGATTTTGGCCCATTCCTCCTGACAGAGCTGGTGTAACTGAGTCAGGTTTGTAGGCCTCCTTGCTCGCACAAGCTTTATCAGTTCTGCCCACATATTTTCTATAGGTGTGAGGTCAGGGCTTTGTGATGGCCACTCCTGTCACGCCCTGACCATAGAGAGCCCTTGGTTCTCTATAGTGTAGTAGGTCAGGGTGTGACTAGGGGGTGTTCAATATTTCTATGTTGGTGTTTTGTATGGTTCCCAATTAGAGGTAGCTGGTAATTGTTGCACTTGTGTTCGTGGCATATTGTTTTGTGTTTGTGCATGTGCACCACTACTTTCACGTTTCGTTATTGTTTTTGTTTAAAGTTTCACCGTAATAAAGATGTGGAACTTTAATCACGCTGCGCCTTGGTCCGCTCATTACGACAATCGTGACAGAATATCCCACCAAGCAAGGACCAAGCAGCGTGTGCCGGAGGTAAAGGAGTTTTGGACCTGGGAAGAAATTATGGGAGGTTGTGAGACCCTTCCTTGGAAGGAGGCACCAAGGAAGGTGGAAGGACAGCGACGGCGCCGGGGACCGCGGCCACAGAAACCCCAAGATTTTTTTTTGTGGGGGGGGGGGGGGGGGTCCTGTGCCAGCTCTCCGCACCCTTCCTGAAGTGTGTGTCACCAGTCCTGTGCCACCTGTGCCGGCTCCACACACCAGGCCTCCAGTGCATCTCCCCAGGCCGGTACGTCCTGTGCCAGCTCCCCGCACTCGCCCTGAAGTGCGTGTCACCAGTCCGGTGCCACCTGTGCCGGCTCCATGCACCAGACCTCTCCCTGTAGTGCGTCTCCCCAGCCCGGTACTTCCAAAGCCGGAGCCTTCCTCTGCGCCAGTGCCCAGTCCAGGCACGGTGTCCAGTCCAGCTCCAAGGCCGGAGCCTTCCTCTGCGCCGGAGCCCAGTCCAGGTACGGTGTCCAGTCCCGCTCCAGGGCAGGAGTCTTCCTCTGCGCCGGTGCCCAGTCCAGGCAAGGCGTCCAGTCCCGCTCCAAAACTGGAGCCTTCCTCTGCGCCGATGCCCAGTCCAGGCACGGTGTTCAGCCCGTCGCCATGGCCGGAGCCTTCCTCTGCGCCGGTGCCCAGTCCAGGCACGGTGTTCAGCCCGTCGCCATGGCCGGAGCCTTCCTCTGTGCCGGTGCCCAGTCCAGGCACAGCGTTCAGCCCGGCACCATGGTCAGTTCCAGGGTCTGTGGGAGGGCTATGACCCGCACCGGAGCTGCCACTGACACTAGTCACCCACCCTACCCCCCCATTTGGTTTCAGGTTTTGCGGCCGGAGTCCGCACCTTTGGGGGGGGGGGGGGGGGGGGGTACTGTCACGCAGGTCAGGGTGTGACTAGGGGGGTGTTCTAGCTAAATATTTCTATGTTGGTGTTTTGTATGCTTCCCAATTAGAGGCAGCTGGTAATCGTTGCCTCAAATTGGAGATCATATTTAGGAAGCCATTTGTCCCACCTGTGTTTGTGGGATATTGTTTTGTGTTTGTGCATGTGCACCACTAGTTTCACGTTTCGTTATTGGTTTATTTGTTTTTGTTTAAAGTTTCACCGTAATAAAGATGTGGAACTTCAATCACGCTTCGCCTTGGTCCGCTCATTACGACGATCGTGACAACTCCAATACCTTGACTTTGTTGTCCTTTGGCCATTTTTCGACATTGGAAGAATACTTGAGGTCATTGTCCATTTGGAAGACCCATTTGCGACCAAGTTTTAACTTCCTGACTGATGTCTTGAGATGTTGCTTCAATATATCCACATCATTTTCCCGCATCATGATGCCATCTATTTTGTGAAGTGCACCAGTCCCTCCTTCAGCAAAGCACCCCCACAACAGGATGCTGCCACCCCTGTGCTTCACGGTTGGGATGGTGTTCTTCGGCTTGCAAGCCTCACGCTTTTTCCTAACATAACGATGGCCATTATGGCCAAACAGATCTATTTTTGTTTCATCAGACCAGAGGACATTTCTCCAAAAAGTATGATCTTTGTTCCCATGTGCAGTTGCAAACCATAGTCTGTATTTTTTTATGGCGGTTTTGGAGCAGTGACTTCTTCCTTGCTGAGTGGCCTTTCAGGTTGTCGATATAGGACTCGTTTTTACTGTGGATATAGAAAGGTTTGTACCTGTTTCCTCCAGCATCTTCACAAGGTCCTTTGCTGTTGTTCTGGGATTGATTTTCACTTTTCACACCACAGTATGTTCATCTCTAGGAGACAGAACGCGTCTCCTTCCTGAGCGGTATGACGGCAGCGTGGTCCCATGGTGTTTATAGTTGCGTACTATTGTTTGCTCAGATGAATGTGGTACCTTCAGGCATTTGGAAATTGCTCCCAAGGATGAACCAGACTTGTGGAGGTCTACAATTTTTTGTCTGAGGCCTTGGATGATTTCTTTTGATTTTCCCATGATGTCAAGCAGAGAGAGTTTGAAGGTCGGCTTTGAAACAACATATCCACAGGTACAACTTCAATTGACTTAAAATATGTCAATTAGCCTATCAGAAGCTTCTAAAGCCATGACATAATTTTCTGGAATTTCCAAGCTGTTTAAAGGCACAATCATCTTAGTGTATGTAAACTTCTGACCCACTGGAATTGTCATACAATGAATTATAAGCGAAATAATCTGTCTGTAAGCAATTGTTGGAAAAATAACTTGTGTCATGCACAAAGTAGATGTCCTAACCAACTTGCCAAAACTATAGTTTGTTAACAAGAAATTTGTGGAGTGGTTGAAAAAATTTGTTTTAACGACTACAACCTAAGTGTATGTAAACTTCCGACTCCAACTGTGGCTATACCATGATATTTGCATTGCTCCTAAGTAAACCTCCAATTGATCCCAACTATTCCACCCGCTAAAACCCCTCCCCAACCCAAGTTGGCTTGTCATCCCAGTGACCGGCAGACCATCACTGTCCCCCCAGATTCCAGGACCCCCGAGAGATCGGGACCCACCCTTCGAAAAGAGCTCACAGTGCCACCCACAGAACTCACTCTCACCTCGATTTGCATTATGTATATATAAATAACAATTTCTGTTTTTCTTAATATCCATAATTAACTATTCATATTTGTAATAATATAGGAAAGTCATGGAAAGGATTGTTACCTCTTACCAGGATTGCCATTACAAAAGTGACATTTTGGCAAGCAATTATTATTTTAGCAAGCAATTGTGATTCATCCTATATTGTCCCTAACTATCTTCACTCCCTAGCAACACTTGTGGGATACATACACACACACATAAACATTCATACACACTCAACCCCTTTCTCCCACAAACAACCATTTACACAGATGCTCAACAGTTGTTCCATTCCAGAGCCCAACTCAAAAAAGGACTTAATTTACAAATGCATATACAGTTGCAGCTGTATGAGAAGGCATGCAATATTGAGCAACTATTGACAAAAATGGGGAGATTTGATGAACCAATGTCAAGTCCTAGGTGATGGAGATCAGAAACACCACCCTTCCCCTGAAACACACACACGCTGGTCCCCCGTTGTGACCATATTCCCAAGCATGTCTGTGCAGTCAGCCATTGATGATTTTGTGCCACCAGGGTCACAATAATATGCCCCCTCTCTGAATGTCTGAGTGTGACCCCCTCTCCATGGGTTACTGCAGCTAGTTTTGCCAGCACTGCTACTGCCTGGGTGGGGACACCCCACCGGAATCCCCACCGGCTAGGTAAAAGGTTGTCAAGGTTCTCATTAGCAGCTTTGAGAATTTCCTTGTATATTATGCTTTCCCATCAGGGGGCTTTGGCTTTGTAGGACCAACCCTGCCAGGCAGGTTCAGAATCTTGAGGGGGCTGTGCTGCTCTAGTAGGTCTCTGACCACATTCATCTTTCTGATTTGGCTGCGTACAGGCTACTAACAGTAGGCCCATAAAACAGATAAGGACTTCACCTTAGTGTATGGGAAACTCAGGTAGGTGTCTAAGGTATAGGATTGGGGACCGTTCCATCATGATAGGACAGTAAATAAATAAACTACATTCATAATTAATTTTAAAATGTATATCCCATATCTGCACAAAATTGGAGCTCTCTCTCACAACCCCTGCTCACAAACACACGGGCTCTGGGATTTGCAACCCCTAAGCTTTTTCACTCACTTAACTACACACTTTTCCGAACACAAAAACACACACCCCACTTTCCATCACAATACATCTGCACACAACCACATACTGTGTCTTCTATGTCCTCTGTTTGCTGTGTTGTATCTCAACCACATTGATTGAGTACTTCTGTGTTCCAGTTTGTTATATTTGAAGATGTATTATTTCGCTAATTATCCTTTCTTCTAAATGCTGTTTTATCAGATTATGAAATACTATAAATGGATCATCTAATACAAATGAGTTTCCAACATTCCCTGTCTAGAATGGTATAGTGTAGTAGTAGTATATTTCTTTAACAATTGTTGTATTTTATTGCTTTTCTATATATATTTTTTTATTACAATCCCTACCATGGCTAGCATTGGGTGTTCCATTATTCAACTACTGTATGGGAACTTTGTAATATTTAGAATGGCCATGGAGTAGTCTTTGTGTCTCGGAACATTTGGTTATCAATATTCCCTTTATCGACTACGAGAGCAACACACTTCCCTTTAATCTATTCTCCTTGAAGATTCTGCAATTTCCTTCAGGAACTGATCATTCATGCCTACGTTCGTGTCAACAAGTATTTTACCCAGGGTTTTAATCATTGTTTTATCTTTAAAGAAAGCAAATTTGGCAACGATTGGGTTCTCATATCTCCGTCCTCTCTGCCCGAAACGGTGTACAAGTTCTAGTTGGATTTTGTTCGACAGCGTCGCGTGGGATCTGAAGCGGCTTAAGGAAGAACTCTCTAACTACAGATTCAGGAACTTCTCCTTCTTTCTCTTGGATACCTGTAAGTACCAGATTCTCTCTCATGGATCTAGTCTGTATGTCAAGTAAGGCTTCTCTCAGAAAGATGTTTTCCTTTTTAAGTTCATTAACTTCGGTTTCAATCTTATTGACTATATCTTTTAGCTTGTTTGTTTATTTTTCCAATGTCGCAGCTCATCTCGAGGCTTGCCTTCAACTCCTTTATATCCTTACTGACTAATTTGAGTACGCCCAGTTTGTCATTTATTGATTTTAACAGCTCGGTGTCCACCCTTACCATTCCCGGTGGTGAAAAGCTTAAATCGTCTGTGTCCATTGAAGAGTCACGTTTCTTTTCGGGATTGGTTCTCCATTTTTACTCTCCATTATGTTTGGGAGTTGCTTGTTTTTGTACTTTTAGTCGATATATTTTTCTAGCCTTATGATTTGTTTTGTGTTGTTATCCAGATTGAAGGTTATTACCCATCAATTTGTGAAGTGCTAATAATTAGTCTAACTTACCGATATTGAATATTGCATTTTTATCTTGAGGTGATCTACACTGCTGTGTTCAGTCCGCCATCTTGCTCCCTGCTTCTTGCTTATTTGTCAGCACTTATAAAATTGTACCGCAACTTCCTGTTTCCATCAAAGCTGTTGTAAAATAAAATGTTACATGACTATAATAACATAAAATCTGTGGATGGAAATGTGGTTACTGTGAGGGTGAAAATCACCCCACCGTTCAAATAACATGAATAAATCTATATATTTTTCTCTCCCTTTTCATGGCCTTCGAGTAAATATCATGGCTGTCTTATAAGGAAATCAGACCTACTCAAGGAAATTATATTTGTTATTGCGTGTCGTATGACAAGAATATACATTAAACATAGCATATCAAGTGTGTGTGTGTGTGTGTGTGTGTGTGTGTGTGTGTGTGTGTGTGTGTGTGTTCAAGTTTTATTATCACATGTACAGGCACAGGGAAATGCTTAATTTGCAAATGCTACACAACTGCAGTAATCACTATCAAAATAGTATAACTAAAAACAAATTATGTATTATTTTTTATTATTTATACTATTTTGATATGTATTATTGCAGCTTACAAGTTAAGCATATACAGTGCATATTCAGACCCCTTGACTTTCTCCACATTTTGTTACATTACAGCCTTATTCAAAAATGGATTTAAAAAAAACAATACCACATAATGACAAAGCAAAAACAGGTTTTAAGAAATGTTTGCAAATGTATTAAAACTGAAATATCACATTTAAATAAGTATTCAGACCCTTTACTCAGTACTTTGTTGAAGCACCTTTGCCAGTGATTACAGCCTCAAGTCTTCATGGGTATGACGTTACAAGCTTGGCACACCTGTATTTGTCACGTTTCTTCAAAATCGAACCCAGAAGCAGACCAGGACAAGGAGAGTAGGAAGAAGGTGAGTATTTATTTACAAGTGAATGTGAATGGGTAGATATATCCAGGTGGCGTAGCGGGCAGCGGTGGTGAGTTGATGGGAGTAAAGAGGTGGATCCAATGGGGAAGCGGAATCCTCCGACGACCAGGCGGGAATGGGGTAAATGATCCGGGTAAGTAACTGAAGACAGAACAAACGGAGGTAAGTTTAAGGCAAGCAATACGTAAAAAACAACAAAACAAATTCTATCCAACTTGAGGCTGATACTATGGCACAACATACTATGGCTAACGATCCGGCAGGGAATGGATGTCAGGTCCGGGCTTATGAAGAGGAGAGATGATGATCAGGACCAGGTGTGCAGATAGCTGATGGGATACAGGTGCGGGTAATCAGAAACCCCAACTGGCTACATTGCCCGGCAACCAGACAGGGTGCGTTCCAGGACGCCGGAAAAAACACTCCAGGACAGAACATAGGCAAAAAACAGACTCAGGAAACGGGATTCGTGACAGTACCCCCCCTCCGACGAACGCCACCGGGCGGACTACCCGGAGCGCCAGGGTGGAGGCGGTAAAAGTCACGAAGCAGGTCATCGTCAAGGATCTGACGCCAAGGAATCCAACTCCTCTCCTCAGGACCATATCCTTCCCAATCCACTAAATACTGGAACCCTCTACCCCGCCGTCTGGAGTCCATGATGCGGCGCACCGTGTAGACAGGACCACCTCCAATCATCCGAGGAGGAGGAGGACGAGGAGGGGGCAACAGAGGACTGAGGTGAACCGGCTTGAGGCAGCTCGAAGCGTTGCCGGCAATTTGAGTCGGACCACAACAGGGTTAATGATTCTCTCCACCACGAACGGACCAATGAACTTTGGTGACAGTTTCCTCGACTCAGTCCGTAGAGGAAGATCCCGTGTAGCCAACCAAACCTTATCTCCGATGGTATAAGCGGGAGCAGGAATACGGCGACGATTCGCCTGGATCTGATACCGGTCAGAAACTCTAAGGAGGACCTTCCTGGCCCGATGCCAGGTCCGGTGGCAACGGCGATTGTGGGCCTGGACAGAAGGGACCGAAAGATCCCTCTCCTGAGAAGGAAACAAGGGAGGTTGGTATCCGTACAGGCATTGGAAGGGGGACATCCCAGTGGCAGATGAAGGAAGGGTATTATGGGCATACTCAACCCAGGGTAATTGAGATGACCAAGAGGTGGGATCAGAGGCGACAAGACAACGCAGCGTGGACTCCATCTTCTGGTTGGCTCTCTCCGCCTGACCATTAGATTGTGGGTGAAATCCAGAAGTGAGACTGACTGTAGCTCCAATGGCCAAACAGAAGGATCCCCAGACAGCAGAGGTAAACTGAGGACCACGGTCAGAAACAATGTCACTGGGCAATCCGTGGACCCTGAAAATCTCCCTAACCAGGATCTCGGACGTCTCCGTGGCAGATGGAAGCTTGGAGAGAGGGACAAAATGAGCAAACTTGCTGAATCTGTCCACAATGGTCAGAATGACCGTGTTCCCAACAGAAGGGGGCAATCCCGTGACAAAATCCAGGGCCAGATGCGACCAAGGTCGCCGAGGAATAGGTAGGGGGTGAAGAAGCCCAGAGCTGGGCCGATTGGTACTTTTGTTCTGAGCACAAACAGGACATGCGGCAACAAACCTCCGGGTATCCTCTCCCATGGCAGGCCACCAAAATCGTCTGCGCAGTAGCGCCATAGTCCGAGCAACGCCAGGGTGACAAGCTATCTTGCTGGCGTGGGACCACTGAAGAACAGCAGAACGGACCGACTCAGGCACGAACAACCGACCGGGTGGACCGTTACCGGGGCCGGGCTGCGTCCGAAGGGCCGCCATCACATCCTCCTCAAGCCTCCATGTAACGGCTCCCACGACAAGGGTCTGGGGAAGAATCGTCTCAGTCTTGGCCCCACTCTCATCCGTCTTGGAGAACATCCGGGACAAGGCGTCCGCTTTGCCGTTCTTCGACCCAGGTCGGAACGTCAGGGAAAAATTGAAGCGTCCGAAAAAGAAAGCCCACCTGGCCTGACGGGAGTTGAGATGTTTAGCCGATTGCACGTAAGCCAGATTCTTGTGGTCAGTCCAGACCACAAACGGTTGCTCCGCTCCCTCCAACCAGTGACGCCACTCCTCCAAGGCAAGCTTCACAGCGAGAAGCTCCCGGTTACCCACATCGTAGTTTCTCTCAGCTGGTGAAAGACGACAAGAGTAGAAGGCGCAGGGATGGAGTTTACCGTCAGTGGAGCTACGCTGGGACAGGATGGCGCCCACCCCCACATCAGACGCGTCCACCTCAACAACAAACTGACGGGAAGTGTCAGGTTGAGAGAGAATCGGCGCGTTGGTGAATCGGCTCTTCAAGTTCAGAAATGCTCGGTCTGCCTCTGGAGTCCAACAGAAAATTCTGGTGCAAGACGTCAGCACAGTTAAAGGGGCGGCCACCCGGCTGTAATCACGGATAAACCTCCGATAGAAGTTCCAAAATCCCAGGAATCTCTGGAGCTGCAATCTCGTACCGGGCCGGGCCCAATCTCGAACCGCCTGAACCTTCTCTTGGTCCATCTTGATCTCACCCCTGGAGATGATGTACCCGAGGAAGGATGTAGTGTGGGCGTTAAAATCACACTTCTCTGCCTTCACAAACAGACGGTTCTCCAATAACCGCTGCAGGACCTGCTTAACATGCTGGATGTGGCTGGAAAGCTCCTTGGAGAAAATCAGGATGTCATCCAGGTAAACAAACACAAACAGACCGATCATATCCCTCAGCACGTCATTCACCAAACCTTGGAACACTGCTGGAGCGTTGGAAAGTCCAAACGGCATCACCTGGTACTCAAAATGTCCCATAGGTGTATTGAATCCAGTCAACCACTCGTCCCCCTCTTTGATCCGAACCAGATGATACGCATTGCGTAGATCAAGCTTCGTAAACACAGTAGCACCCTGTAAAGAATCGAAAGCGGAGCTCATCAAGGGCAAGGGGTACTTGTTCTTGACCGTAATATCATTCAACCCCCGATAATCAATACACGATCGAAGAGAGCCATCCTTCTTACTCACAAAAAAAAATCCAGCTCCCAGGGGTGATGACGAGGGACGAATGAGACCTGCAGCAAGAGACTCCTTAATGTAGGTCTCCAGGGCTTCCCTCTCAGGCCGAGAAATACTGTATAACCGTCCCTTGGGAAAGGCAGCTCCAGGGAACAGCTTAATTGTACAATCATAAGGTCGGTGGGGAGGAAGTGACTGAGCTTTCTGCTTACTGAACACCTCACCCAACTCGTGATATGTTTCAGGAACCAAGGACAAATCAGGAGGAGCAGACTCACTGACCCGACTGGGGACAGCATGAGAACAGGCAGTCCTGAGGCAGTTAGCATGGCACTCAATGCTCCAACTAGTTTCCTTACCAGTCACCCAATCGAACAAAGGATTGTGTTCTCTTAGCCAGGGGTATCCAAGAACCAGAGAAACATGGGGGGAAGGCAAAATGAAAAAAAGAAATAACCTCTGAATGATTCCCCGACAACAACATCTTAACCGGTTCAGTCCTCATAGTGATCCGTGCCAGAATACTGCCGTTCAGAGTGGTTGCTTCAATGGCTTCCGGTAATTGCTCCTTGGAAAGCCCCAGCTGTTCCACTAAGTCGGCATCAATGAAGCTGTCATCGGCACCTGAATCGATGAAAGCGTTAATCGCTAAACTCTGATTCTTATTTATGAGGGTAGCAGGAAAACAAGGTCTGACAGGGCTCTTGAGAGGTTGAAACTGGCTCGCTAACAAACCTCCCAAACTTAATGAGCCGAGCAGTTAAACGGGCGCTGAGGACAAACGGAGATGTAATGTCCCGAGCTACCACAGTAGAGGCAGCTGTTGGTCTCACATCTACGTTGGCGCTCGTCCTTTGTTAACCCGTGCCGCCCCACTTGCATAGGTTCAGGATCTTGCGGCAGGACTCCTCCACTAATCCCGTGTGAAGGAAAATCATCAACCCGTTCTGGTCCACTTCCTGACCCGAATGGTAACCGAGTCTCAGATTGATTAGATGGACCCCACTGCTTCTCCCTTCTTCTCTCTCGGACTCTATTATCTACCCGAATAGCTAAGGTGACCAAGCTGTCTAGATCACTAGGCTCTGGATAGGATATCAGCTCGTCCTTGAGTTGCTCCGACAACCCCTGGTAAAAAGCCGCTTGTAGTGACTCCTCATTCCAACCACTCTCCACAGACAATGTCCTGAACTCGATCATAAAGTCTGCCACACTGCGAGCTCCTTGGCGAAGAGTGAACAAACGTTTAGCTGTGTCCTTACCTCGGACTGGATGGTCAAAAAGCTTTCTCATCTCTCCCGTGAACTCCTGGTATAAAGCCATGCAGGTCTCCTGTCGTTCCCAAACGGCTGAAGCCCATTCCAGAGCTCTTCCACGCAGCAGTTCAATAACAAAGGCTATCCTAGCCTTGTCAGTGGCGTAAGAATGGGGCTGCAGATCAAACACTAACCCACACTGCATAAGAAAAGAACGGCATCTTCCCAAATCCCCTTCATATTTATCAGGCGTCGGTACCTTGGGTTCACGGAAGGAAACCGCACCAGACACGGCAGGTGAGATGGGTAACACAGGTGGTGAATGAATCGCCGGCAAACTGAGCTGATCCTGGATCTGTGTCAAGCTAGTAGATAAGTTCTGGATTGAACCCGCTATCTCCTGTAGCGCCTTATTGTGTTGTCCCAATGTCCTCCCCTGCTGGGTAATGGCATGGCAAACGGAGTCCAGGTCCGCTGGGTTCATCCTTGGCCGGATCGTTCTGTCACGTTTCTTCAAAATCGAACCAAGAAGCAGACCAGGACAAGGAGCGTAGGAAGAAGGTGAGTATTTATTTACAAGTGAATGTGAATGGGTAGATATATCCAGGTGGCGTAGCGGGCAGCGGTGGTGAGTTGATGGGAGTAAAGAGGTGGATCCAATGGGGAAGCGGAATCCTCTGACGACCAGGCGGGAATGGGGTAAATGATCCGGGTAAGTAACTGAAGACAGAACAAACGGAGGTAAGTTTAAGGCAAGCAATACGTAAAAAACAACAAAACAAATTCTATCCAACTTGAGGCTGATACTATGGCACAACATACTGTTCATGGCTAATGATCCGGCAGGGAATGGATGTCAGGTCCGGGCTTATGAAGAGGAGAGATGATGATCAGGACCAGGTGTGCAGATAGCTGATGGGATACAGGTGCGGGTAATCAGAAACCCCAACTGGCTACATTGCCCGGCAACCAGACAGGGTGCGTTCCAGGACGCCGGAAAAAACACTCCAGGACAGAACATAGGCAAAAAACAGATTCAGGAAACGGGATTCGTGACAGTATTTATGAGAGTTTCTCCCATTCTTCTCTGTAGAAACTCTCAAGCTCTGTCAGATTGGATGGGGGGGTGTAGCCGGACAGCTATTTTCAGGTCTCTCCAGAGATGTTCAATTGGGTTCAAGTCCAGACCCTGGCTGGGCCACTCAAAGACATTCAGAGACTTGTCCCGAATCCACTCCTGCGTTGTCTTGGCTGTGTGCTTAGGGTCGATGTCCTGTTGGAAGGTGAACCTTCGCCCAGTCTGAAATTCCTGAGCACTCTGGAGCAGGTATTCATCAAGTATCTCTCTGTACTTTGCTCCGTTCATCTTTCCCTCGATCCTGACTAGTTTGCCAGTCCCTGCCGCTGAAAAACATCCTCACAGTATGATGTTGCCATCCCCGTGGGGATGGTGCCAGGTTTCCTCCAGACATGACGCTTGGCATTCATGACAAAGAGTTCAATGGTATCATCAGACCAGAGAATCTTGTTTCTCATAGTCTGAAAGTCCTTTAGGTGCCCTTTGGCAAATTCCAAGCAGGCTGTCATGTGCGATTCACTGAGGAGTGGCTTCCGTCTGGCCACTCTACCATAACGGCCTGATTGGTGGAGTGCTGCAGAGATGATTGTCCTTCTGGAATGTTCTCCCGTCTCCACAGAGGAAATGGACCTCTGTCAGAGTGACCATCAGGTTCTTGGTCTCCTCCCTAGATCTGTTCCTCGACACAATACTGCCTCGAACCTCTACGAACAGTTCCTTCGACCTCATGGCTTGGTTTTTGCTCTGACATGCACTGTCAACTGTTGGACCTTATAGAGACAGGTGTGTGCCTTTCCAAATCATGTCCAATCAATTTAATTTACCACAGGTGGAATCCAATCATGTTGTAGAAACATCTGAAGGATGATCAATGGAAACAGGATGCATCTGAACTCAATTTTAAGTCTCATAGCAAAGGGTCTGAATACCTATGTAAATAATAATCATTTTTATGTTGATTTTTTTTTTACATTTGCAAATATTTCAAAATAATCTGTTTTTGCGCTTTGTCACTATGGGGTTTTGCGTGTAGATTGATGAGGAAATTGATTTAGTTAATCCAATTTAGAATAAGGCTGTAATGTAACAAAATGTGGGGAAAGTCAAGGGGTCTGAATTCTTTACGAATACACTGTATACTGTATAATAAAGAAAACACAAGAAATAAGAAAAAAGAAAAAGGAGAGGAGTATACAGGGTAAAATGTACAATGTGCAAGGATACTGGAGTATGTGAGATATACAGTTGAAGTCAGAAGTTTACATACACTTAGGTTGGAGTCATTAAAACTCATTTTTAACCACTCCACACATTTCTTGTTAACAAACTATAGTTTTGCCAAGTCGGTTAGGACATCTACTTTGTGCATGACACAAGTACTTTTTCCAACAATTATTTGCAGACAGATTATTTCACTTATAATTCACTGTATCACAATTCCAGTGGGTCAGAAGTTTACATACACTAAGTTGACTGTGCCTTTAAACAGCTTGGAAAATTACAGAAAATGATGTCACTGCTTTAGAATCTTCTGATAGGCTAATTGACATCACTTGAGTCAATTGGAGGTGTACCTGTGAATGTATTTCAAGGCCCACCTTCAAACTCGGTGCCTCTTTGCTTGACATCATGGGAAAATCAGAAAAAATCAGCCAAGACCTCAGAAGAAAATTGTAGTGCAAATCAATCCCAGAACAACAGCAAAGGACCTTGTGAAGATGCTGGAGGAAACAGGTACAAAAGTATATATTTTCACAGTAAAACAAATCAAATCAAATTTTATTTGTCACATACACATGGTTAGCAGATGTTAATGCGAGTGTAGCGAAATGCTTGTGCTTCTAGTTCAGACCATGCAGTAATATCTAACAAGTCATCTAACCTAACAATTTCACAACAACTACCGAACGGCATAGGCAAGATGACCGAACGGCATAGGCAAGATGCAGTAGATGGTATAGAGTACAGTATATACATTTGAGATGAGTAATGTAGGGTATGTAAACATTATATAAAGTGGCATTGTTTAAAGTGGCTAGTGATACATTTATTACATCAAGATGTCAAGATGCAGTAGATGGTATAGAATACTGTATATACAGTGCCTTGCGAAAGTATTCGGCCCCCTTGAACTTTGCGACCCTTTGCCACATTTCAGGCTTCAAACATAAAGATATAAAACTGTATTTTTTTGTGAAGAATCAACAACAAGTGGGACACAATCATGAAGTGGAACGACATTTATTGGATATTTCAAACTTTTTTAACAAATCAAAAACTGAAAAATTGGTCGTGCAAAATTATTCAGCCCCCTTAAGTTAATACTTTGTAGCGCAACCTTTTCCTGCGATTACAGCTGTAAGTCGCTTGGGGTATGTCTCTATCAGTTTTGCACATCGAGAGACTGAAATTTTTTCCCATTCCTCCTTGCAAAACAGCTCGAGCGCAGTGAGGTTGGATGGAGAGCATTTGTGAACAGCAGTTTTCAGTTCTTTCCACAGATTCTCGATTGGATTCAGGTCTGGACTTTGACTTGGCCATTCTAACACCTGGATATGTTTATTTTTGAACCATTCCATTGTAGATTTTGCTTTATGTTTTGGATCATTGTCTTGTTGGAAGACAAATCTCCGTCCCAGTCTCCGTCCCAGGTTTTCTTCCAGAATGGTCCTGTATTTGGCTCCATCCATCTTCCCATCAATTTTAACCATCTTCCCTGTCCCTGCTGAAGAAAAGCAGGCCCAAACCATGATGCTGCCACCACCATGTTTGACAGTGGGGATGGTGTGTTGCTTTTACGCCAAACATAACGTTTTGCATTGTTGCCAAAAAGTTCAATTTTGGTTTCATCTGACCAGAGCACCTTCTTCCACATGTTTGGTGTGTCTCCCAGGTGGCTTGTGGCAAACTTTAAACAACACTTTTTATGGATATCTTTAAGAAATGGCTTTCTTCTTGCCACTCTTCCATAAAGGCAATATACGACTGATTGTTGTCCTATGGACAGAGTCTCCCACCTCAGCTGTAGATCTCTGCAGTTCATCCAGAGTGATCATGGGCTCTTGGCTGCATCTCTGATCAGTCTTCTCCTTGTATGAGCTGAAAGTTTAGAGGGACGGCCAGGTCTTGGTAGATTTGCAGTGGTCTGATACTCCTTCCATTTCAATATTATCGCTTGCACAGTGCTCCTTGAGATGTTTAAAGCTTGGGAAATCTTTTTGTATCCAAATCCGGCTTTAAACTTCTTCACAACAGTATCTCGGACCTGCCTGGTGTGTTCCTTGTTCTTCATGATGCTCTCTGCGCTTTTAACGGACCTCTGAGACTATCACAGTGCAGGTGCATTTATACGGAGACTTGATTACACACAGGTGGATTGTATTTATCATCATTAGTCATTTAGGTCAACATTGGATCATTCAGAGATCCTCACTGAACTTCTGGAAAGAGTTTGCTGCACTGAAAGTAAAGGGGCTGAATAATTTTGCACGCCCAATTTTTCAGTTTTTGATTTGTTAAAAAAGTTTGAAATATCCAATAAATGTCATTCCACTTCATGATTGTGTCCCACTTGTTGTTGATTCTTCACAAAAAAATACAGTTTTATATCTTTATGTTTGAAGCCTGAAATGTGGCAAAAGGTCGCAAAGTTCAAGTGGGCCGAATACATTCGCAAGGCACTGTACATATGAGATGAGTAATGTAAGGTATGTAAGTAAACATTATATAAAGTGGCATTGTTTATAGTGGCTAGTGATACTTTTATTACACCAATTTTTCCATTATTAAAGTGGCTAGAGTTGAGTCAGTATGTTGGCAGCAGCCACTCAATGTTAGTGATGACTGTTTAACAGTCTGATGGCCTTGAGATAGAAGCTGTTTTTCAGTCTCTCTGTCCCCGCTTTGATGCACCTGTACTGACCTCGCCTTCTGGATGATAGCGGGGTGAACAGCCATTGGCTCGGGTGGTTGTTGTCCTTGATGATCTTTTTGGCCTTCTTGTGACATCGGGTGGTGTAGGTGTCCTGGAGGGCATGTAGTTTGCCCCCGGTGATACGTTGTGCAGACCTCATTACCCTCTGGAGAGCCTTACGGTTATGGGTGGAGCAGTTTCCGTACCAGGCGGTGATACAGCCAGACAGGATGCTCTCGATTGTGCATCTGTAAAAGTTTGAGTCTTTTTGGTGACAAGCCGAAACGAGTCCTATATCAACATAACCTGAAAGGCCACTCAGCAAGGAAGAAGCCACTGCTCCAAAACCGCCATAAAAAAGCCAGACTATGGTTTGCAACTGCACATGGGGATAAAGATTGTACTTTTTGGAGAAATGTCCTCTGGTCTGATGAAACAAAAATAGGGGGTGACAGCATCATGTTGTGGGGGTGCTTTGCTGCAGGAGGGACTGGTGCACTTCACAAAATAGATGGCATCATGAGGTAGGAAAATGATGTGGATATAGTGAAGCAACATCTCAAGACATCAGTCAGGAAGTTAATGAGTCAAATGAGTCTTCCATATGGACAATGATCCCAAGCATACTTCCAAAGTTTTGGCAATATGGCTTAAGGACAACAAAGTCAAAGTATTGGAGTGGCCATCACAAAGCCATGACCTCAATCCCATAGACATTTTGTGGGCAGAACTGAAAAAGTGTGTGTGAGCAAGGAGGCCTACAAATCTGATTCAGTTACACCAGCTCTGTCAGGAGGAATGGGCCAAAATTCACCCAACTTATTGTGGGAAGCTTGTGGAAGGCTACCCGAAACATTTGACTGAACTGTAACTCAGTAAAACCTTTAAGATTGTTGCATTTCAGTTCCATATAGAGCCTGAAGGGGTGCCATGTATGAAGCATCCAGATGTTGTTATTCTAAGAGTGTAGACTCATTCCATTGCTTATCAAAATGTTGGTATCCGTTTTGTAAATCCTGAGTCAGCATGTTTTAGAATTCAACCCAAATGACGCAAAACATATTGGCCTTGCATATTATATCAGCCTCGATCCCAGCTCTTACAGTTGGGTTTTATTATGATTCCAAAGAGAGATAAAGTAGCCTACACCCGGTGAAATTAAACGAGTTATTTCTCTTTCTGCCTCGTAGATTCTGGCATCGATGTTTATTTACAATGGAGGCTCCCTCATATTACGCATAATGAGTCGCAAAGGCAGACACAATAGTGCGCACAATGGGGTGTTGTGCTCTCCATTTCGCAGGAGATGGGCTTTTTGATTGGGTTGTGTGCGCCCTGAAAAACACAGTCGGGGATAAAAGTAGTCTACAAACCAAGGTTTTATTTAGACTGTTCTCAATCGGCCAATAAGAATTTTTGACCCGCTGCATTGTCTTCCTGACTTTCGCTGAGCCATATTTCAAAGTTTACTATAGGGCCTAGCCCTTTGAAGAAAGTGAATAGTATATACACCTCTCCCTCCCTCCATCTCTCTCTCTCTATCGCCCGCCCGCCTACCCTACCTTCCTCTGAAGAAAGTGACTACCCCTTTGAAGAAAGTGAATAGTATATACCTCTCCCTCCATCTATATCTATATATATACTGAGGCGATATAGTATATATATACTATATCGCCTTCCCTCCCATCCTCTGCTCCAGGCCCTCCGTGTTATTGAGGAGAGAAAGCGAATGAAAAAGAAACAATGCAGTGCATGACACCTAATATTAATCTCCCCGTTCTTTATACAGACCACGCGCAAGGCATGGTGCACGTCTTTAAATGGTTATTGAGTGTTCACACAGCTGCGCAGTTCTCCCTTGTGTGCCAAAACAGCTTGGTAAATGGTCAGACTTGGCCTTTGGATAGAACCTTAGAAGAAGTCTATGTTTGCTCAGTGCAGACCATCAGATATATCTGTAAATATGATTCAAGTGTCTACATAAGAATCAAATCATATAGCCTATTATTTGTGAGTATGCCTGTCAGGCCTCTACCTACTATTTGACAAGGCTGAGAAAATAAATGCAAAACTGTGTCCATATAATAATGCAACAACATCATTTAATTTAATATAAATAGAGATATCTTTATTCATAGAAAAAAAACTGTTTACACAAAATATATCTGTTTAAAATCGCATATGTACACTTTAGGAGGCTAGGAAAAACGGAGAGCAAGTGCATACATTGATAAAGGTCTCCATCCCACGTAAAACCCTTCAATCTTTCACGGGAGGATGTCTAATATATTGTGACCAATCGCATGACACAGACATATGTGCCAATTCAATTGTCCAGTTGTCCAGTCATACTTATCACATCTCGTGAGCTCTCACTGTCAGCAAAGTGGCAGTGTTCGTGGTTGCAGAACATTTGCATTTATCTCAATTAACAAAAAATACGTCTTTATATTTAAAAATAAGAATTTCAATTTCAGACAATGTACACCCACAAAGTTCATTTCAGGTCGCGGGTCATCTTCGATACAATCTCCCCATCAGATGCAGTCAGTTGAAGGAGTCTTGCCCTTATCTGAAACTGGTGTCAACAGCAAAGTCATTGAGCCACAACCGTGTACCTCTTCTTGGCTACTGTGCGGACTGCACCGCTGCTGTTTCATTTATTAATGCACTTATTCAAAGTCATCAATAAATAAATAATTCCAAGCGTCACCCTGCAGTCATTCGACGCTTTGTCCATGCGTGAGCGCACACAGTATCTCCCCCTGTTGTTCCGAGGGGAACCAAAGGGCCGTTCGTTGTACTCCCTCCTCTCTTGTAGCATAGCAACGGTAACTCTGCTTTACTTTCCTCTTTCTTATTGCTTTCCACCTGCAAACGCTGCCTGGTGAGGGGAGAGAGAGAGCAAGTTGGTGCCAAGAGAGTGTTCACGGGTGCCTCGCCTTGCAGAGTGAATCGAATAACTTGACATTATTTTCAACTTCGAGTCACTTCTGTTAGAAGAAACCCCTGCCTATACACAGGTGCCCTGCCTATACACAGGTGCTGTGGGATGGTAACGACAATTAGGCTACCGGTGTCTCAGTATCTGTCGAACCAGGTGGTAAAGTCCAGCAGCTCCTGCTCCTCAGAGCTCAGGGGCTCATAGCTCCCCTCGTCGGAGGAACAGGTGGAGTGGGGTGACTCTGGCTCGGCGGAGTAGCTGTTGGAGATGGTAGGGGAAGGCACCCCGCACTGGAAGGCGGCTGACACAGCATCATGCTCGTCTAGTAGCTGCTGCAGAGCTCGAATATACTCCACGGCGGACCGCAGCGTCTCCACTTTGCTCATCTTCTTGTTGGCTGCCCCGTTGGGCACGTGCTGACGCAGCGTCTGAAAGCCCATGTTGACCTGCTTGACTCGGTTCCTCTCGCGCTCGTTTCGCCGAGCCACGGCAACAGGGAGTTGCTGAGGGATGGAGTACCCGAGTCCGTTAAAGCTGAGCCGCCGCTTGCAGCGCAGGAGCTCCGGGGAGCTGGAGCGCTGTCTTTTCAGCACGGTGGTCTTGCTTTGGTAGCCGGTTGCAGTGGTGTCATTGGGGAGTGCGCACTCCTGGGCTGGAGCGTGCAGGGTGATGGTGGTGCGTCTCTCCGTCAGTACAAATGGGCATGCGTTCTGCGCCAGTTGCGTGGTGGTGATGGTGGTAGTCTCCATCTTGGTCGGTGGTGAGACAGACCTACTGACAGATGGGATTTGCAACAGCGCACCCTCACTGACAGAGAAGAAGAAAATGTAGACAGAGGTGGACAGTGCACTGCTCTCGTGTCCTTCGCGTGGGGACCGTGTGGCTATAGCTGAAGCGCTGTGGCTTTTTGGTGTCCAAGTCTTTCTTGACCGCGCTTGCTTACTCCACGAGCCGATCTGACCCAAACTTTGGCAGCACTCCTCTTTTCAACACGCGCCCCACACCCCACCCCTTGGGAGATGCACGCTTCCCCGCGAGGCCCCGCCCCGCTGTGTGATTCTTCTGCTAGCCTACTCCGCGAGCCAGGCGCGTGGCTCCAGGAGCTCAATAAACAATCCCGAGCTTTCACTGCGCCAGGAGCACGCGCTGGGCTCATTTACATTCCAATGTCTCCAACTTGAAAGCCCAGTGGTGGATTCAAACGGCCTGCAACCGGGCAAAAGGAAAGCAAGACAGAGAGAAAGAAAAAAAATAGGAGAGAATGAAAAAAGTGAATGGTTTGGTGCTTTAAATGCCTTTTGAATTTGACAATGTACCCCTGGCACGTCTTCAAATTATCAGTCTCTCCCCTTCCATCCTTCTCCTCTCGCTCTTTAAAATCCCAAATACCAAGGACGCTCTCTCCGGTATCCAGGCTACAGCCATTAAGAGGAAAATAAAAAGGCAAGCGTGTCTCTGTGTAGAATTATAGACCTTGCATAGAAACACGATTCATTTAAGGTAATATGAGTTGTGGGTATGTCTGCCGTGCCCAATGACCGCACAACGAGTGCGCTACAGGTGCACATTGTCTGCATAGAGATTCAAGCATCTACTGCCTGGCAATATTGGCAGCTGACGATCGGTTGGATTCTGTGCCATTCCAACACTCAAATGCAAGCCTCAATTGTCATTCGTAAAACGTATATTCGCCCATATGGATTTGGCTATTTAGGCTACAAATATGTTATAACTAGGCCTATTCTACGAGGCAGTTATTACGCACATTGGACGTATTAATAAATATACAACTTTAGGTACCACCCTGAACTTTGTTTTCGTTTGAGGCGATTTTCCCCTTGGTCAATGTTGGATTGTCGTTTTCAGCACCACATTCGACTGGACAGCACGTTGCAACAACAGTCCTTACGTTATTTATGGTCAAATGGCTGCACAAACCTAATCCTCCACATAATGTGTAAAAAGGACAATAGGCTTTTTGATTATTCCTCATTCCATTGTTTATAGAATTTCAACATTTTGTATGATAACTCGTAACATTCTTTCCGCTCTTACAAAAACCTTAGTGAACTGAGCGATTTTCAACAAATGGTCTCAAATTGAAATCAATGCTCTTCTCCGGCTCTCGTCATGTATTGTAAACTAATATTACATTCAACGAGACATCTCGAATATCTTGTCAAGTCGCGTTAAAAATAAACACGTAGTGACCTCTGGCGATGAAAATAAGACATCCATCCGTACAACCGTATCTTTCCATATCGCTATCGGCCAGTAGAGAGCAGCAGTGCATAAGCTTCAAGATTGGTGCTATGGCTTTTCAAAGGAACCGTATTTCAATAGGCCACATTACTATTATGCTATTGATTATTATTTTGTCTCCGAGTTAAAATTATGCACCAACAAGAACACAATAGACTACTAAAGGGTTGATTTAAATGTGGCAATAGGGAATAGTGATGAGGTGTTTTCATCAGCTGTGCTTCATGAAGTAGGCCTATTTGTTTCTTAATGTGCAGTAGGTCTACACCACAGAAGGTTGGTAGAAACTTAACTGGGGAAGATGGGCATCGTGGTAATGACTGGAGCGGAATTAGTGGAATGGTTTCCAGGTGTTTGATGCCATTCCATTTGCTCCGTTCAGGACATTATTATGAGCCATTCTCCCCTCAGCAGCCTTCACTGGTTATACTGAGTTTACAAAACATTTAGAACACCTTCCTAATATTGAGAACAGCCTAAATTCACAGTTGTGTCAAGTTGGCAGGATGTCCTTTGCGTGGTGGGCCATTCTTGATTACATACGGGAAACTGTTGAGCATGAAAAACTCAGCAGTGTTGCAGATCTTGATACAAACAGGTGCGCCTGGCACCTAATACCATACCCCATTCAAAGGCACTTAAATATTTTGTCTTGCTCATTTACACTCTGTATGGCACACACACAATCCATGTCTCAATTGTTTCAAGGCATATTATTTAACCTGTCTCCTCCACTTCATCTACATGGATTGAAGAGGATTTAACAAGTGACATCAATAAGGGATCATAGATTTCACCTTGATTCACCTAGTCAGTCTGTCATGGAAAGAACAAATGTTCTTAATGTTTTGTAAACGCAGTGTATACAGCACCAATCAAAAGTTTGGAACACCTACTCATTCCAGGGATTTTCTTTATCTGTACTATGTTCTACATTGTAGAATAATAGTGAAGACATCAAAACTATGAAATAACACTTATGGAAGCAAGTAGTAACCAAAAAAGGTTATTCAAAGTAGGCACCCTTTGCCTTGATGACATCTTTGCACACTCTTGGCATTCTCTCAACCAGCTTCATGAGGAATAATTTTCCAACAGTCTAGAATGACTTGACTGCTTTTCCTTCACTCTGCGGTCCAACTCATCCCAAACCATCTCAATTGGGTTGAGGTCAGGTGATTGTGGAGTCCAGGTTATCTGATGCAGCACTCCACCACTCTCCTTCTTGGTCAAATAGCCCTTACACAGCCTGGAGGTGTGTTTTAGGTCATTGTCCTATTGAAAAACAAATGATAGTCCTACTTAGCGCAAACCAGATGGGATGGCTCATTACTGCAGAATTCTGTGGTAGCCATACTGGTTAAGTGTGCCTTGAATTCTAAATAAATTACAGTTAGTGTCACCAGCAAAGCACCCCCACACTATCACACCTCCTCCTCCATGCGTCACGGTGGGAACCACAAATGCAGAGATAATCCATTCACCTACTCTGCGTCTCACAAAGACATGGCGGTTGGAACCAAAAATCTAAAACTTGGACTCATCAGACCAAAGGACAGATTTCCACGGTCTAATTTCCATTGCTCGTGTTTCTTGGCCCAAGCAAGTCCCTTCTTCTTATTGATGTCCTTTAGTAGTGGTTTCTTTGCAAAAATTAAACCACGAAGGCCTGATTCACGCAGTCTCCTCTGAACAGTTGATGTTGAGATGTGTCTGATACTTGAACTCTAAGAAGCATTTATTTGGGCTGCAATCTGAGGTGCAGTTAACTGTAATGAACTTATCCTCTGCAGCAGAGGTAACTTTGGGTCTTCCTTTCCTGTGGTGAGAGCCTGTTTTCATCATAGCTCTTGATGGTTTTTGCGACTGCACTTTAAGAAACTTTCAAAGTGCTTTAAATGTTTTGCATTGACTGACCTTCATGTCTTAAAGTAATTATGGACTGTCATTTCTATTGGCTTATTTGAGCTGTTCTTGTCATAATATGGACTTGGTCTTTTACCAAATAGGCCTATCTTCTGTATAACAACCCTAACTTGTCACAACACAAATGATTGGCTCAAACGCATTAAGAAGGAAAGAAATTCCATAAAGGCACACCTGTTAATTTAAATGCATTCCAGGTGACTGCCTCATGAAGCTGGTTGAGAGAATGTGCAAAGCTGTCATCAAGGCAAAGGGTGGCTGCTTTGAAGCATCTCAAATATAAAATATTTTTGGGGTTACTACATGATTCCATATGTGTTAATTCATAGTTTAGATGTCTTCACTATTTTCTACAATGTAGAAAATAGTACAAATAAAAAAAAAACTTGAATGAGTAGGTGTGTCCAAACTTTTGACTGGTACTGTATATAAACAATATCAAATATACCTGACAGTTAGTTGTGTTGGTCTATTATCATTGGCAGGTCAGGAGCTGGTCAAACCTGGAACTGGGGATAAAACTAGTTTCAACTGGTGATGCAATACCCACCTTCACACAGATTAGAAAATAAACACCCTGTCATGACTTCCGCCGAAGTTGGCTCCCCTGCCTGTTCGGGTGGTGCTCGGCGGTCGTCGTCACCGTCCTACTAGCCGCTACCGATCCCTTTTTCGTTTGTCTGTTGGTTTTGTCTTATTAGTTTCACCTGTGTGTATTTTGGTTTAATTAGCTTCCCTATATGTAGTAGGTTGACCCGCCCTTGTTTTGTGCGGGATTGTCTTTTGTTACGTGTGTACATATTAGGTCGTGGTGTATTTTGTTTTCTATACTGGACACCCTGTGGTTTTGGGTTGTCTGGTATAGTGTCCTGCGCCCTGTATTTAATTGGGCTTATCAGTTTGGTGTGCAATAGTAAAGTACTTTACTCCATTACTCTCTCTCTGCGTCTGATTCCTGCACACACACCTAGTCCCGCGTGACACACCCACAGGAAGTCCCAAAAAATCAGTATTATGCCAATACAGGGACACGTGGGTGTGTACAGTACATCTCTTTATGATCCTTTTACAAGCACTCATAGTGAAGAAACCAGCCTATACGTACAGTATACAGTATCAGACCTGACTATACTCTGGGGTACAGAGTTACAGTAGATATTAAACATACCAGTCTATTTAGATAGTGTTGATAATTGCAGACAATTGAGAGAGGATGGAGACAGGGAGAGACAGACAGACAGAAAATCAGAGACAGACTGATATAGAGAGAGGAAGGTATACAGATAGACAGAATTGTGTGGAGGGAGAGAAAAATAGAGAGAAATGGTTGTTTCTGATGGTCTCAATCTCCAAAGAGAAGCAGTTTGGATTTCCCCCTCAAAACTCCCTAAAATACAGGTTTCTCGGGGATCTTTGATACAGAACTCTCTCTTAATTGTCTGCTCAACAATACATGCTCTCCTCTCTGTGCTGCAAAATGCTGAATAATTTAGGTATACTGGTAAGAAACTGGTAAGAAAGTTTGCCACAATTCAGTGTCTAAACTGTCTTAATGGTATGACGCATTTTCATGCACTTCCTAGTATGACAAGTGCTAATCACAAATTAAAGTAAGAAGAGGATTTCAACTAGATTTTTTTCAAGAGATTTTCCTAAACATTTCTGAATTAATCCTTAGACCTCGACACACACTTGAGTAAATCTCTACCCACACTTCTCCAGTCTCCGCCAAAGGCCTGTGCAACACACCAACAGTGTGTGTGTGTGGCCGCATGCGTGCATGTGTGTGTGAATAGGGATGTGAAAACTGCACTTCAGCGTCTGAATGAGGGAGCTACATCCTTCCCTGGTGCCGGTCCAGGGGCCTACACCTGGCCACAGGGGCCTGCTCCTACAAAAAGACAAACCACCGATTAGGGCACAACAACCATTTCAATGAGAGGCAAAAGGGAAGTGTTCAGGTAGAGTGAATTTCGCTTCCTCATTCTTGAGACAGACATGGTGGAGCATGTATTGTATAGGTATAATAAGACTACATTTAGTCCATTTACCACAGGTAAACCAGAGTGTGAGGCAGTGAAGATAGGTCAGACTATGCTAAATAGAGGCTTGCTTGAGACAAATAGAAAGAGTACTAGACTGCCACAGTGGTTGTAGTGATAGAGACTGAAATAGTAATAGACAGTGATATGACTGATATGCTTTTTCATCACTGTGTGGCAGCCTACCATTGCTTCCTACTCATGATGTGTGGGTGGGAGGACACTGATCTAGGATAAGGAGGAAATGTGATTATTATACATCCTGGTGTTCCCCCTATTATATGTCAGTGTGGTTGTATTAAAAGAGAATGGTTGGAAAAAGGAACTGTTATTCTAGGCCCAGCTGATAGACAATATTAGAGGTTCTCCCGTCAAGAGGGCGTATCCACCCCCTCTCACTCAGCTCACTGTCACAAATGTGGGGTTATAAATAGGAACAATGCGTAATCTTGTATTTACAGTGAAGTTTCATAAGTAACAATCTGTGGTGAGCCACCCTGGATCCTCTTTCGACCAAGAGCACATCACTCATAGCAGATGTTGTGGGTTATAGTTAGCCCACAAACCCTGGACTGCAACCCAATCCACTACTACTGTCCAGGCAAGTGGCAACATGGCTGAAGTAGAAGGGTGCCTTGTAGAATGAATGAATGTATTAGGTCATGTTTGAATCGAACTCAAAGGGCTGTAGTGAAATGTATGTTTACTTATAACTAAATATATCTGCATTGTATCAACTTTGATATAAAATTAGAACGATTATATGATTTAAAGTCATTAGGCCTACAACATATGTGGATTGCTGATGCAAGCACTCCGTTTCTGATTAAAACTTTTCTAGTTGCAGGGTTCTAGGGGCCTTTGTCTTCCTCTGTATGCTTGAAATCCCGATGATATCCCTGGAGGTATTGTTCAATGTGAATGCAATGAAAGGACCTTCAGAATTTACCACATGGACCACAGTTGGCATAGGGATAAAATGTTTTTTTGTTTGTGTTGGAAAATTTCCACTGCTGGCGATAACATGAGACACACTTCCTGCAATTAGAATTCTTTAAGCAGTGACACGTGCTTTCAGTGCATTCTCGCTCCCTAATAGCCTAGCATCCATCCACTAGCGGGATAGGGGTGTCGAAACAAAACTAGCATGTCATTGAATTCCCATTTGCATAAAATCCCTTTAGAACCAGTCAAATGGAATGTTACAGTTGTCACATACAGGTCTACCTCCCCTCCCAGAGGACCTGAGCCCTAGGATCATGCCTCAGGACTACCTGGCCTGATGACTCCTGGGTGTCTCCAGTCTACCTGGCCATGCTGCTGCTCCAGTTTCTACCGTTCTGCCTGCGGCTAGGGAACCCTGACCTGTTCACCGAATGTACTACTTTGTCCCGAACATGCTGTTTTGACTCTCTCTCTCTTGACCTCTTGACCTCTTGATTCTGACCTCTTGATTCTCAGCTATGAAAAGCCAACTGACATTTGCTCCTGAGGTACTGATCTGTTGCAACCTCTACAACCACTGATTATTATTTGACCCAACTGGTCATCTATGAATGTTTGAACATCTTGAAGAACAATCTGGCATTAAATGGCCATGTACTCTTACAATTTCCACCTGGCACAGCCAGAAGAGGACTGGCCACCCCTCAGAGCCTGGTTCCTCTCTAGGTTTCTTCCTAGGTTCTGGCCTTTCTAGGGAGTTTTTCGAAGCCACCATGTTTCTACATCTGCATTGCTTGCTGTTTGGGGTTTTAGGCTGGGTTTCTGTACAGCACTTTGTGACATCTGCTGATGTAAAAAGGGCCTTATAAATACTTTTGATTGATACAGAAGGATGAGAGTAAAATGCATGATGGGTCATTCAGTCCCGCGTTAATCCAGTCTTACTGATGATTATGATGCATTACCATTACCTGCTTTCCAAGACCCAATCCCAAATAAATTAATATCTATCTAATACCTAAAACAAAAACTCCAGAACAAGGTGCTGTATGACATTTTAACTTCCGCGCAGTGCTCTACATGCTATCAACCTGCTGTCAAAATATAAATAAATGCTGATCTCTCTGTATAAGAGTCAGATTGACATCCTAAATGTTTGTTATGATCAGTGGTGATTTTAGCAATAAAATCTTGGTGGGGCAAACTCCCCCCTCAAATGTGTTTTGATGCATGCCAGCGAAGCCACTACACAACACAACACTAAACAGTACATTAATTGCACTATAACGATGACAAGCGGTGCCACAAACATTTAGGGCCTACATATAGCTGTCCTAACAGCAGAGCTTCTTTCCAGCACAATGGAGTGAATCCTTACCACTACTACACCTGGCTATCAGCGGAGCCTTGTCTGGCAGCGAAACAATTAATTCAGCCTCATTTACTGCCTTTTTAAAAAGCATAGCTGATATGGCTATCTCCATGGCATATTACATCATTTATGTAGCAGCATATAAGACATTTTTGGACTCACCTTGTTGTGCGCGGCGGAAATATATTTACAATTCCGAGTTGGGTGATAGTTCAAAACGTATTTTCCTAGTCTGACATCCCAGTTGCAAAGCTTGCGGTTAGCCACTGTCAACGATTCCTTCCAAACAACTCATTGTTGAATTTGCGATTTCCAACTTGTTGTGTAATGTTTATGTCCAAAGGCAGATGAGCGCCGATACGTTTTATCTATATTTTCTCTTCTCTTCATATGACAAGGATTTAAAAAAAATTGCCATTAGACTTAATTCACGATGATGACTGCTAGCTAAGATTGTGAAAGTAAGATGTTGACATGATCAGTCCAATCAAACTACTGTACATATAATGTGATTTGACGTAATTTCTGTGAACAATGACCTTGAGCCTTCTTGAAAGGGCACTTGTAATATAACTCTATGGTAGGACCCAAAGGGCTGAAACTTTGGATGTCAACCATTACTTAAGGACTGAAGCTAGGCGATTGCGCAAGGTCCCCATGAGTGACAGATTTCTGAGCCAATCACGGTGCAATGCTCCTATTTTCTGCTGGCCCGCCCCACCACCACAGAAAGCACTGAGCTAGGCTGAAACACCTACATTTTGGAGCTGCCTTACCCAAGAAAACAAAAATGAGACCCTGGTTGTATGCAGCTTTATTAACTCAATTATATATATATTACATTGTTTGCAAACTGATATGAGACACGTATTAATGCCAAAATAACATGCAAGCCCCACAAAAAAATAATATTTATTTATTTTTTTGTGCAAAAAATGTGGGTCTCAGAGCCCCATCTGCCCTGAATGACGGGTCGCCACTGGTTATGATACAGACCATTATGTGTTGTATATTAATGACCCTGACACAGTTTGATTGCAGAAAAATTACCAATTTTGCTTGTTTCGTTACAATTTGTTGACTGAACAAGAAGATGATGCAATCAAGAATGTGCGATCTATCGTCGCAGCATAATTTTCACTTTCAGACCGACGTTTCTAAATGCTCAACACAATTTGTTACACTTAATCAATGAGTTGGATACCCATAGGTGCAATGGGTTAAGGTACACAACCAACTGTGAGAATACATAATACATTAATCTCGTCATCTCTGTTCAATGGGGAAGTCCAACTATATGACATCACGACGCCTATAAAACGTTTCTGCCCGGCATTGAACTGAAAACAACTAGAACACTTACACAGTAGTACACGTTCACAGTAGAACACGTCCACAGTAGTACACGTCCACAGTCAAACAGCCGACGCGTCTAAGCATTAAAGATGCAAAGGTAAGTAACATTTTTCATATCTGTACGTCAGGTAAACAGAGATCATTTTCTTGTAATCTGCGGACTATAGTAGTTAAATTGATAAATGTAGAATAGAGTTCGATTGATATTTCCAAGAGCTCGGCTATGCTTAGTGAATGTACTGTGCTTTTAGACTACTGTAAAAAAAAAAAAAAACATATTGCATTGATTGTTGCGAGGTAGTGCAATGGTAGTCTCTCTCTGGAATAAAGACGTGCTCACTCACCAATGTTGCCGATATACTACCCCGCTTTTTTTATAAGTATGTAGGCAATTTGCTTTTTCCCTGCATGTTTCAGCTGCAAACCTCAGTTCGCTGACTGGCTGATAGAACAGGTGCGGACCGAGCAATACACTGGTTTGTTCTTTATTGACAACAATAAGTTCAGAGTCCCGTGGAAACACAATTCTAGGAAGGATTGCTCCGAGGACGACCGTAAAATATTCAGGGTAAGGAAAATATTGTGGAAGGTGGCCAGAGCTATGCAGAAAGTCAAGGCAATAGAGGCTGTGGTTTGATTGTGAACTGCAGCGCATGAATCATTACATGTTGTCTGTATAATAATCTAAAAAGTAACTTGTTATGATGACAGTTCAATTATCTGGTTACAGGCATGGGCCGTGGTCAGTGGGAAAATCAATGAGCATCCCACTGACAAGGCAAAGTGGAAGACCAACTTCCGCTCTGCACTGAACAGCCTGTGCAGGCGTTTCAAGATGGTGGAAGACCACTCCAAGGACTCAAACGACCCCCATAAAGTCTACCTGGTCATCAATGAGTGTAAGATCACTATGGCTTGTGTAACTTAAATGCCACAAGACTGTTAGCCTGCTGAACTAAAGCCTATACATTAGCTCAGGTAGACAACTTGAGTCTCCTCTTGCCCCAATTGTTTTAATGGCTTTATATATATATATATATATATATTTTTAAACAGATAACTATGAGAGCCCGCACATAGAAGAAATCACTCTGGAGAACTATGGCCTTGACTGTGCTCTCATCCCTACAGAAAACACACCCCCAGGCATGGAGGTATAGTAACAGTACATCTATATTGAACCAGGAGCTGGATATTTAACCCAGCCCCAATAGAAACCATGATTCTAGTCTTCTTTTTTTTTTAAGACAAACTTATGTTAAATCTGTGAATGTATTTTTATCCCCCTCCACAACAGCATGATATACTGAACTTTAGCAACCTAACCTTGAACCCCCTAGACCTGAACCAACACACAGGTACAGCACCTCCCCACCTGTAGAAAGTAACTCCTTCCAATGGGTTGTTAATGACAAATATTTTAAATACAAAATTCTGGAAAAAGCTTTCTAATGACATAAGACATAACTCTTCCTTTCTTCTCAAGAGAATTCTATACCGGTACACACACACCACCCAGTGCCACCAGTCCTAGTACAGCAGCCATACTACCAAGGTATGCCAGGGCCATACAGCCACAAGTCAAGGAAATCCATACATCCAACTTGTTGTGTAAATATCATTTTACCATGTATTTTCTGTACTAGAAAATAAAGTGCATTTCACTCATGCAGTACAATGTAACTTATTTGATGACCTTTCCGATCTCCCAACAGTAAATCCGGATGCCCTGCTCAACCTGCCTGCCGCCCACTCATCCCTCTGGGATTTGGAGATCACCATCTCCTATAGGGGGAGCGAGATGCGAAAGACCCAGGTGTCAGGCCCCAGGGTTCAGCTCCACTACCAGTGTAATGCTCTCGAGCCAAACACCCAGCCCCTCTGCTTCCCCAGCACTGACGGGTTGCCAGACCACAAACAGGTGCAGTACAGAAGCCCACCTGGTGCTGCTACCATTCACCTGCACTACTATCTGTGGTTCTGTGTACATGCCTGTGGTTTTCCAATATGTCTTTATTAGGGCTGTACGCTATATCGGTGAACATATCGGAATCGGATGCTATTAGCTAAAAATGGCAACATCGGTATGGACCCGATGTCTAGTTTAACGGCGACGTGAAAAACCGACGTCAAAGCTGACGCGCATACCTATGACGCCACGTACAATTTTGCGCTAAACATGCAACACCGCATTCCTAACCTAGCCCACAATGTCTGCTGTGTGGTTCGAGTAGTTAACAAGTCAGGCAGTCATTTAAAAGAGTAAGAACATTTCAGTGAGACAACTCAAAGGCAAAATCCATTAAAGCCAACATAATGGCTTCATTGCCCTTGACAATCACCCGCTCTGTCGTGGATGATGTTGGCTTTCGCGACTGGCTGAGAACCGGTACACACTAATGTTACCAAGTGTGCTAATGTTCAGATGTTGCCCTACCGGAGTTCCACAGTAATAGCTTCACAACATGCTATGGAACACAGTTTGAGTCTTTGTGTACAAAAAGATGCACGTCAAATAACACTATTTGACGCGTTGAATAAGCTTTTCATTTGACACGTCAAATAACATTATTCTATTATAGAATGTTGTGTGTGTTGAATTTGCACGTGTAAGCCAAGTATCAGTAGCCCTGTCAAAGCTGTACAAAAGTCTGCAAACACCGGCCACTAACTGTATTTACAATACCGCATTATTTGTTTGACTGCAACTTCTGGGCTAGCTAGCTTTAGCTTGGTACCTAGCTAACACCAATATGACCAGTAGTGAAAATGACTGCAGTTTCTATTCTTAGAAATGATTTAGGAATCCTTGAGTAACTATTTACCTATTGAACTTCAGTTCATGAAAATAAATGGCTAGCCAGCTACTTAACCCCTTTGCACAAAGCTAACGTTATAAGCAGCCAGCTAGCTTCATCTGGCTAGTGACGCTCGACCTGACCGTGTTGTGAAGCGAGCCACAATAGGGATTAGGCACAATAGTGGAATTTGCAGTATGCCTTCAAAATAAAAGTACCTAGTTGAAAGTGATGCAGAAGGTTACAATTGGTAGAATCATGCCATATTTTGACTAGATAATGTTACATTTAACAAGGTTGGCATGTGAAGCAATAAAATGGGGCATCAGTCTACTCTGTGGCACCCACAGAACACAACTTTGAAGCGTTAATGCAAATATTAGCATTGTAGCTCTTATCGCGTGACTGTGAAATCACCTCCCCAGTCAGCCTATGGTGTGCATTGACATTCATATTCCACTGTACAGCTTTACCTAAGGATTGGGGATCAATGAAATGGGGTAACAGTCAACTCTGAGGACGACGTTGGGAATTGAGTAATCAGACACCAAAACATCTGCGCAGTACATACTACCTCAATTGGCCCGACCAACCAGTGCTCCCGCACATTGGCTAACCATCTGCATTGTCCCACCACCCGCCAACCCATCTCTTTACGCTACTACTACTATTTGTTCATCATATATGCATAGTCACTTAACCATAACTACATGTACATACTGCCTGACTAACCGGTGTCTGTATATAGCCTTGCTACTCTTATTTTCAAATGTCTTTTTACTGTTTTATTTCTTTACTTACCCACACACGCATACCTTTTTCGCACTTTTGGTTAGAGCCTGTAAGTAAGCATTTCACTAACTACACCCGTTGTATTTGGCGCACGTGACAAACTTTGATTTGATTCAGTATTGTTTTTCCTCTGGAATATTGTTCAATACACACAGGTTGACAAATGTGTCTCAATTCAGTTTCAGAGTCCCGCAATAAGAGCTACGATGCTAATGTTCTCTGGGTATCACTGAGTAGACTCATACCCCATGTCATTGATCCACAATCCATAGGTAAGGCTGTACAGTGAAAAAAGTATGCCCCCAATGCAATTCTAAAGTATAATGCATCCAGTGTGATTTCAACAGATTTGTCAAATTAACAACATACCAACTTCGTTTAGCATGATCTATTTAATTATGGCATAATTCTACAATTTGTATTCATTTGCATCTCTGTCAATGACCTAGCCTTCAAAATAAATGTAATGGAAAAGTCCACTTTTTTTATTTAACCAGGTAGGCCAGTTGAGAACAAGTTTACATTTACAACTGCGACAAGGCCAAGATCAAGCAATACAGTGTGACAAAAACAACAGTTACAAATGTACAGTCGAACACAATAGAAAAATCTGTATACAGTGTGTGCAAATGAGGTAAGGCAATAAATAGGCCAATAGTGGTGAAGTAATTACAATTGCGCAATATAAACTGGAGTGATATGTGCAGATAAGGATGTGTAAGTAGAAATACTGGTGTGCAGAAAAACAAATGAGGTAGGTGGTTCGCTGGGCTGTGTACAGCTGCAGCGATTGGTAAGCTGCTCTGACAGTTGACGCTTAAACTTCAGTGACCTTTGCTATTCTTTCCAGTCATTGGCAGCAGAGAACTGGAAGGAAAGGAGGTGTTTGCTTTGGGGATGACCAGTGAAATATACCTGCCGGAGTGTATGCTACGGGTGGGTGTTGCTATGGTGACCAGTGAGAAGGTGGAGCTTTACCGAGCAAAGACTTTTAGATGACCTGTAGCCAGTGGGTTTGGCAACAAATATGTAGTGAGGGCCAGCCAACGAGAGCATACAGGTCGCAGTGGTATATGTATATGGGGCTTTGGTGACAACGGATGGCACTGTGATAGACTGCTATTTTCTAAATGACGTCGCCGAAGTCAAGGATCAATAGGATAGTCAGTTTTACAAGGGTATGTTAGGCAGAATGAGTGAAGGAGGCTTTGTTGTGAAATAATAAGCTGACTCTAGATTTAATTTTGGATTGGAGATGCTTAATGAGTCTAAGGAGAGTTTATAGTCTCGCCAGACACCTAGGTATTTATAGTTGTCAACATATTCAGAACCGTCAACAAGTCAGAACCGTCCAGAGTAGTGATGCGATCGGTTGAAGCGCGTGCATTTCGTTTTGAGAGACCTGTGGCACCCTCAGACTGCTAGAGGTCCGGACAACATGTTCTCCGATTTGACACACTGAACTCTGTCAGAAGTAGATGGTGAACCAGGTGAGACAGTCATTAGAGAAACCAAGGCTGTTGAGTCTGCTGATTAATGCGGTGATTGACAGTCAAGCCTTGGCCAGGTCGATGAAGACGGCTTGAAAACCAGATTGCATAGCGGAAAAGGTACTGTGGGATTTGAAATGGTCGGTGAGCTGTTTGATAATTTGTCTTTCGAAGATTTTAGAAAGGCACGGCAGGATGGCTATTGGTCTGTAACAGTTTGGGTCGAGTGTCTTCCCCGTTTGAAGAGGGGGATGACCACGGCCGCTTTCCAATCTTTAGGAATCTCAGAGGTTGAACAGACTAGTAATAGGGGTTGCAACAATGGCGGCAGATAATTTTAGGAAGAGGGTCCAGATTGTCTAGCCAAGCTGATTTGTATGGATCCAGATTTTGCAGCTATTTCAGAACATCAGCTGTCTGGATTTGGGTGAAGGAGAAGTGGTGGGGGGGGGGGGGGACTTGGGCAAGTTGCTGTGGGGTGTGCAGAGCTGTTGGCCGGGGTTGGAGTAGCCAGGTGGAAAGCCGTAGAGACATGCTTATTGAAATTATCATGGATTTCAGTGGTGAGTGTTTCCTAGTCTCAGTGCAGTGGGCAGCTGGGAGGAGGTACTCTTATTCTCCATGGACTTTAGTGTGGCGCCCCACATTTTGATGTGGGGCGCCATCCTCAAACAATCGCATGCCATGTTTTCACTGTGATAGCTACTGTAAATCGGACAGAGTAGTTAGATTAACAAGAATTTAAGCTTTCAGCTGATATAAGTCACTTATGTACCTAAATGTTTAATATCCATAATTTGTGATTTATTTGAATTACCTGCACTCCAGTTACCGGAAGTTGTTCCGAATGCTTAAAAGGCTGCTAAAATGTTTAATATTGCTATCATGTTTTTTGGCAAGGGAAAATATCGCTATCGGCCAAAAATGTAATCGGTGCATCACTAGTCTTTATATGAAACTGACTGGTTCATTCCCTAGCAATATATATACATAGCAACAAGACGCACTGGAGACGAGCGAAACTTTATTTTATTCCAAGACTAACTTCTTTGTGCCTCAATTATACCAGATTGAATACACCAACTGCATCCTAGGAAGTGTCCAAAGGGGTCTTCTCCTCGAGGTACAAAACACTGGTATCTATGGTTACCGGCAAGACAAGTGCCACGTGTTCTCCAGTACTAGCGACCCCAGAGAGGCACACCCTGAACCCAGGAAGATGCCTCAAAATGAAATGGTACAACTGTTGAGCTTCCAACAGTACGAAAATGGTAAATATGGTTCACTGTCCGACACATTTTTTTTATATATATAAACACAAACTCAGCAAAAAAAGAAGTGTCCCTTTTTCAGGACCCTGTCTTTCAAAGATAATTTTAAAAAATCCAAATAAATTCACAGATCTTCATTTGTAAAGGGTTTAAAAAACTGTTTCCCATGCTTGTTCAATGAACCATAAACAATTAATGAACATGTACCTGTGGAACGGTCGTTAAGACACTAACGGCTTACAGACGGTAGGCAATTAAGGTCACAGTTATGGAAACTTAGGACACTGAAGGTGCCTTTCTACTGACTGAAATACACCAAAAGAAAGATGCCCAGGGTCCCTGCTCATCTGTGTGAACATGCCTGAGGCATGCTGCAAAGAGGAATGAGGACTGCAGATGTGGCCAGGGCAATAAATTGCAATGTCCGTACTGTGAGATGCATAAGACAGCGCTACAGAGAGACAGGACGGACAGCTGATCGTTCTCAGTGGCAGACTACGTGTAACAAGACCTGCACAGGATCGGTACATCGGAACATCACACCTGCGGGACAAGTACAGGATGTCAACAACTGCCTGAGTTACACCAGGAACGCACAATCCCTCCATCAGTGCTCAGACTGTCCGTAATAGGCTGAGAGAGACTGGACTGAGGGCTTGTAGGCCTGTTGTAAGGCAGGTCCTCCGGCAACGTCCCCTACGGGCACAAACCCACTGTCGCTGGACCAGACAGGACTGGCAAAAAGTGCTCTTCAATGATGAGTCACGGTTTTGTCTCACCAGGGGTGATGGTCGGATTCACGTTTATCGTCAAAGGAATGAGCATAACACCGAGGCCTGAGGGTCCGTCAGGGTCTGGGGTGGCGTCACAGCATCAGACTGAGCTTGTCATTGCAGGCAATCTCAACGCTGTGTGTTACAGGGAAGACATCCTCTTCCTTCGTGTGGTACCCTTCCTGAAATGATATGACAATGCCACCAGCCATATTGATCGTTCTGTGTGATTTCCTGCAAGACAGGAATGGCAGTGTTCTGCCATGGCCAGCGAAGAGCCCGAATCTCATGGCCAGTGTTTTTCAGTCTGTAGGAAGGCCTCTTCAGTGTCCTAAATTTTCATAACTGACTTAATTGGCTACTATCTGTAAGCTGTTAGTGTCTTAACGACCGTTACACAGGTGCATGTTCATTGTTTATGGTTCATTGTTTATGGTTCATTGAACAAGCATGGGAAATGGTGTTTAAACCCTTTACAATGAAGATCTGAAGTTATTTGGATTTTTACGAATTCTTTGAAAGACCGGGTCCTGAAAAGGGACTTTTTGCAGTTTATATACACATTTCTCTAAGACTGTCTGTCAGCGCTTTGACAACCATCAACATTTTTCAGAGCTGATAGCATTTAAGGAGAACAGACGAGGCTCTCCTGACTATACCATCCACATGTGCTTTGGTGAGAAGTTCCCTGACGGAAAACCCCTGGAGAAGAAACTCATCGTTGTCAAGGTAACCCTTTTCATGAGCTTTAAATCAGTAAGACAACAGGCAGAATACTAACATAACCAGACATGGCTCTCCAACTCTGTTCCTGGAGAGCTACCATCCTGTAGGTTTTTGCTCCAACCCTAATCTTGCCCACCTGATTTGAATAATTAGCTGGTTGAAAAGCTGAATCCGCTTAGTTACAACTGTAGGTTCACACCAACCCCAGAAGGGTCGCTCTCCAGGAACCGGGTTGGAGAGCCCTGCCCTAGAACAAACCTATATAGTGTGCTGCATATCCTATTTCTGAAATGGCTTCTCTTGTTTCTCATTCTCTCTCCCCTATTCCCCTTCTCTTCCAGGTGGTTCCCCTGATCTGTCGTTACTTCCACGAGGTGGCCCAGGAGGAGGGGGCGTCATCCCTCCAGAATGACATCAGCCTGCAGATCTCCCACCACAACAGCCTGATGGAGCTCATCAATGCCACCTGGCCCGACGGCCCACAGCACGCCATGGGGCAGTACTTCTAGACCACCAATTGTACCACATCACCAGCCCTTATCTAGAACTGGTACCTCACTATGTAATGCAATTGTGTACGACTCAAACTTGTAGATCTTTGAAAGTCAAACAAATGTTGGTGTTAGATCAGGGCTCTCCAACATTGTTCCTGGAGAGCTACAGTCCTTAGGTTTTCACTCAACCCTAATCTAGCGCACCAGACTTGAATAATTAGCTGGTTGATAAGCCGACTCAGGTTAGTTACAACTGGGGTTGGAGCGAAAACCTACAGGATGGTAGCTCTCCAGGAACAGGGTTGGAGAGCCCTGTGTTAGATTATTCTGATCTATCATTTGTGTCATGCAGTAGTATAGGCTGTCCTTCTCTTGACGATGTGTGTGTATATATATTTTTAAATATACATCAAATCGCTGTGTGTTCATAATGTGTTCATGTATCATTTAGTGGTATTTTCTCTTGTGTCCCTATGGGCCACACTTTAAACCTGTCTAGGTCGCTCAACCCTTCAGTCTGTTCTCTTTTGTATTGAAAAATCTGTTTTATTGTACTGAAAGTGAGCAAACTTCACCCTGGCATTGAATAGCACTTTGTATAGTATTGCAAAACAAGATCAATAAACTGTGCCTTGTTTCCTTACTTTGGTTTACATGATTTTACCCAGTGAATTATGAAATGTTTACTTTAGTACTGTATGTCATCCCTCCTAGCTATCAATCAAATATATATTTAAGTAATTTTTACTTTAGCAGTTGTCAAAGTGCTACCCAGCCTAAAACCCCAAAGGGCAAGCAATGCAGAAGCACGGTGGCTAGGAAAAACTCCTAGAAAGGCAGAAACTTAGAGGAACTAGGCTCCGAGTGGTGGCCAAACCTCTTCTGCCTCTGCCATCAGGAGATTTTAAGGCTACATGGCCATAAGGCTAGATCATCAAGACTTCTTAAAATGTTCAAAGACCAACTGGGTCAAATAATAACCAGCGGTTATATAGGGTGCAGCTGTTTAACACCTCAGGAGTAAGTATTTGTATTAAATAGAAATCCATTCAAGTGTTGAGGTCGAGAACAGGTCAACAGTAAGTCCCGGACAAAGTAACATGTCCAGTGACACCAGTTCCATAGTAGCAGGCAGAACTGTATATGACAGGGTGGCTTGGGAAAAGCCAGGTAGTCCTGAGGCTCCGAGTGGTTACTTTGTCTAACACAAACGGTATCATGTTCACCAGTGCTGTTGCAAACATGATGCAAGTCAAGTGGGTTCCTTTTGGCTAAAAAAAAAAAACATGCAGAAAACGAACCAATTGCTTTCATCTAGGAATGATTTTCGTACTCGTCAGTTTTATAAAGTTGTCATGCTTCGGGTTGACTTTAGCCTTGAATAAACTGAGAGCGTTTTTAAATAAATGCTTTGAGATGCATAATACCCTGGGATTTCAATGGTGAGAAATAAAATGAATACCAATAAAATGATTTTATTACAGATTGTACAGTCGAGTGGGACCTCCAGACCCAGTACGACAGTCAAGGCAGTAAGTATAGCACAGAGCAGCCAGAGGGGGAGAGAACCCTCTCCACTGGCTCAGAGCAAACCATTACTCAGAGAAACCTACAGCAGAGTAGGTGAAAATTCCAGTCAATTCAGGTTTTAAAATTAATTCCTATGGAGAAGTGTAATGGCTGCTTTAAAGCTAGAATGTACAGTTGGCTGCTTGGACTGACCATATCAAAATTATAGTTTTAACCATGAGGCTATACAGTGTTTGCTTATATTGGGTTCTGATGGGGTACAACAGTTGAACTAAGCTCATGAGGCATTTAAGTTATATTCAAGAATCAATGGGTATATATAAATTTAAGTCCAAAAATGAATGTAGCAACTGAGGATTCTAGCTTTAACATTTGACGGGACTTTAACTTAATATAACCACCAGCCTTATATAATCATTTCATCACAGTTTGAGATTAACTACTTCTGTAAAGATTAGTAATATCCTGTTAAATATTATGGTATTATGTTAGTGGGTTCCTTTTCCAAAATGTTGCCCATTCAGTCACAAAATAGATCTTCAGCCCACCCTTAAATTTTGCATGTTAGTAAAACATGACCACAAAAAAAGTAAATTGGGACAAAAATGTATTTTATTTTACTTATCATTTTGTGTTCCCTCTGAAGCACTTGCCCTAGGAGATCAAGTAATGAAGGAGAAAAAAACAAATACATTTAACTCAAGCACCTCCTTTCCCCACTCCTCTCAAAAACAAAGTACGTAAACTCAATTCCAATCAACCCCTAGACACTTCAAGTAGATCTGAAAGGATCAGATACTGCAGGTACAGTATACACAATTTGGTAGCAACTCCATCTGGCCCTCTGATACACCAATCCAATCCTTTTAGGTCTACATAAGTGCCAAGCAGATATAATCTAGGGATCGATTTGAAATGTGAATATAGGTGTAGGACAAGACAGGTGCCCAGTCCAAGGCAGGTCCACACACATCCATTCTACTACACACACAGAATGGGAACGTGCCAACGCCAAAATTGAAAAGATAAGGGGATATTCTTTAACGCACTTTTCTACAAATAAACTTTTAGAAGAGATCTAGAGGAGTCTTTGAAAATAAGTAGAGAAGGCCAACCGTTTTCAGGTACAGTTGTAAGTATTCATTAGCAGGAAGGAAGTGAACCACTTCCAACCAATGAGAAACAGTGATTACGGATGGCATGAATTGAATACCGTATGACTAGGGCCAGGGGTTTCTCCCACCTATGACACCTGACTAGGAAATCCTTTGGCCCCTTGTTAAGAGTGTTTGTCAGGTCATGTCGTTATCAAAAACATCCTGGCCTTGACTAGGATTATGGACTATTACTTGATTAACAATTTCCAAGTTCGCAACTACAAGTATGGCAATATTTGCAAGGACTAAAACAAATCTAGTTTGTTTGTGACAAAGAACAAACTCTGGCCGACCAGTGTCAAGAATAAGGGTTATTGCACATTATTCAAACTGGAAAATAAGCTTTTGGAATTAGTCTTTCAGAAGAAATGTGAGCAACTAGTTGAGTTCATAACCAAGTGTGAATGTGTGAAGAAATGGGAAAAACATTGATTAGGTTGCAAGACAGGCATGATATGCTTTGTCTTATGACTTGTTAGCCTGCTACAAATATACAACAGAACTAGCCAATTGATTCTAGACGAAACGTTAAACTAAGAGAAAACAGGTGAAGGTGCAGTATTCACAAAACTTATATAAACTCCAGTGTCTGCTGGTTTTCACTAATCATTGGCAAATGACTGGTCAATTGATCAATTAAAGCTGATGATTGCAGTCACCTCACCTGGTTTCCTGTCTTAATCAAAACCTGATGAAAAGGTAGGATTAAAACCAGTAGACACTTTGGGCCGAGTCCAAACTTAAGAAAATTCACAACTCAAACTTTCTCAACAAACATGCATTGATTATCAATGGGAGATTTTTTGAGGAAGTCTGAGTTGTGTGCCCTCATCTCAAGTTAGTATTCTGCCAATAGAGACCAGAGGAGCGTTGACAATCTGAGCACCACTGAAGAGGACAGCCACTATGTGCAGAGCCACATACTGTATGGTCAACCAGCACTCCATCGGATCCACAGTTCCATAGCACAGAGAAATTCACGAAAACAACAAACTTCATCCAGAACCATGAACATTATACATTTGTGAATTCCCGGTAGGCAGCTAACAACTGGAAGGGCGTACATAATGATCATTCAAAATCAATATTTACACCAAATCTAAAATAATTGTTTCTCCTTTTCAAAAAAAATTGCCTACTGGAATTTTTCTGCATTGTGGCGTTCTTTTAAAAATACCCCTCTACTGCCCAAAAGATACAAAATAAAAGCCACCACTGCTTCTATTCAGACATTTTGCCAGTAGAAATAGCTGCTTCACATTATCCCTTAGCCTCTCTTGACTGAAAGGCGATCTGACTGAGAGCTGTCTCTTTAAGACAGAATCTGTGTTAGCCTCATACAGAGTAGACCAACAAAGTAGATCTACATGGTCTGGCCCCGGGTGAACCTGGAAACAAATTCAATTCAAAACAGATGTTTGGCAGTCAGTGGTAATCAAAGTGCCAGACAACATTGGGTGCAGTAAAAGTTACTTGCACATCTTCTTTCAACGAAACGCCTCTACCATGATTTTGTGAAACTGTGAATTACCATGGACAGAACATAACTTTATCGCACCTAAAAACTATGAAAGACAAATCAAATTTGGAGCCACTCTTTCTTTAAGTCCTTGCTTGAGTCCCCTAAAATCCTGTGACATAAGATAACAGAAATGATTAAATTAGTGAAAATGGCTGAATATGGCTGAGTGCTTGTGGATGATTTCATGGGGTCTCTGGATCGTTTGTTCTATCAGTTTCTGCCTCCTCCTCTCCTTTCCTGTGTTTCCTGTCATGTTTGTATTTGTCCACATAAGCTTTGACCAGGTTGGCCACTTTCACTGGGTTGATCTCTCCACTCTTACTGTGGCAGACCTGGAATCACAATGGGAAAACAAATTATATACAAGTTAGAGAAGCAATTTACAAACAGTCAAATTATTTTATTTTTAATCCACTGTGAAACAAGGGCTGCATTCCAAACACTTAAAAGACACACCCTATCCTCTCAGCCCTCAAATTAAGTGGACACTTCTGATGACGTATCATGACATCTGACGTGTTTACACTTGCAGGACAAGGGAGGAAGGAATGATTTTTAAAAGGACCACCCTTGCCCGGAAATTCGTCACTTGTTCATCCCTTGATGATTGTGTTTTCAGCCACCGGTAGCTTGTGGGTGCTTTATATGCACTACAGTCAATTATGATTGCATGTCTACTTATATTAACTATAGAATTATTAATATACGCCTACTGTATGATAGCTAGCAAATGAATTAGCTAACTAATGTTAGCCTGCCTAGCTGGAACTGCTGAAGAAAAATGATTTATTTCTACAATTTCCAAAACAAAAACATAATTATTTTTACTAGACGTGTTTGTGCCGTCATGTGCATTAGTAGCACAATTTCTAACCTTTTTACATCCGTTTTTACTTACACTTGTATGTTGACTTCTCCATATTCACATTGAGGTTTTAAGTTTTGGCTGACTTAGCAGATGTACAATCATCGCATAAGGCGAGGGTAAGTGGATGACGGTGTGTCTTTTATGAGTTTGAAACACAGCCACAGGCTGTCTTTCGTCATGTACTGCAAGAATTAGTGGAAGACTCAGTTGATTCTTGTAAATCTAAACTCTCATATTGCACAGGTTGAGACAAGCCCCTACATCAACCAATGAAAGACACCGAATCTAAAGATTTACTCCCATGATAAACATCTTTGGTTTCATTATTATGTGCATGTTGTCCAGTTCCCGTAAAAATTCATTTTAATTCGGAATTGCATACCACATGACACAATTTGATCCAATTATCAGGTCTACCTTCTGGACAGCCTTGCGTACGATTTCCTTGTACTCGTCCTTCGTGATGTCTTTCTTCTGGTAGAAGGGTTTGATTGCCAGTTTCACCTCCTTTATGGCTCTCTCCTGCATGTGAAGCTTCTTTATGTACTGAGGATAGACAGGGGTGATTAGGCAACATACACTACTACACTATGAAGGGGACTGGTCATTTGTTGTCAAGAAGCATATAAGGACATATATATATATAGTGCATTCAGAAAGTATTCAGACCCCTTGACTTTTTCCACATTTTGTTACGTTACAGTCTTATTCTAAAATTGATTTAAAAAAAAAATTCTTCATCAATCTACACACAATACCCCATAATGACAAAGCAAAAAACAATGGACATTTCAATCAATTTTAGAATAAGGCTGTAACATAACAAAATGTGGAAAAGGTAAATGGGTGTGAATACTTTCTGAATCCACTGTATACACATAGATATCACCCAAGTGTGCATTGATACATTTGAAGACCATCATGGTCTTTCTCTCAGACTCACATTATCGTTTCTGGAAGCATCATCCTCTCCTAGGGCTTCATTGGGTTCCCCCTGCACAGGTTTGGAGAGCCCAACTTGTGGTAGGCTGTTGGAGCTGGAAAGTGCACTGGGGAGCACTAGAGACACACTGGCCCTCTTGGTGCTCTGAACCTTGGGGTCAGTGAGTGATGTAGCACCCAAGGCGGCCTCCTATGGGTGGGAAGGTTAACTGACTATGGGTGAATCCCAATTTGAGATGTGTGTGCAAGTTAAATGTTCACATAAGAATTACAAAGATTTTAGGTGTTGGTAAATTACAGTACAATATTAACATGTTTATTTTAACTATTGTATTTTATGTTCTTAAGTCACAACAGCAATATTACCTAACTAAACTACAAGCATTTCACTACACTCACATTAACATCTGCTAACCATGTGTATGTGACCAAAAAAATGGATTTGATAATAAAATAAACATTGGCATAAATCTCAAACATCTATTGTCTCATCGAGACCTAGCAGGAAAAATGTTATTGTGCTGTTATTCCCAGCACATAAAAGCCTCTGACGTGTAACATTCCTCCGTTCTAAAGTTTCTATTTCCCAAGTAAGGCTTCTACTTTCATTTCACTGTGAAACGCTGCTTTATCAGTTTCAGTCACATGAGCTCTCAAAAGACCCATGTGATCGGCAATGGCTTTACGCTGACAGCCACAACAACTGCTCTCAGAGTAAAAGAAAAGACAGACTGCCACCCTGTGGCCTGTCAGGAGAGATGCATGTTAATTACAGAAACATTTTGTGCTGAATGTTTTGGAGCACTAAATCACAGATATCTGTAAAGATCAACAGTACGTCTACTTTATATTATTGATATGACCAGCCGGCAGTATGATGCTGTGACTAGGTGCCATTTCATAGTGAATTCCATACTGATTGATCATAACCAAAGTTCCCTCTAAACTAGACCCTAGAAACGGAGAGAAGCACGATACTGAACTTCACTCAACTTTATAGTTTCCCTTTACTGTTGAAATTGTGATCAACTCAACGTAATATTAGCCACTTTTCATGCAACATATTATCGAAACAAAACGATCTATGCAAGAGATGTTGCTGTTCGCAGAACGCTTCGGAGTAGGTTTATATTGCGCAGCCTATTCTCTACAGTCTACACAGACCAGTGCGGCGGCATTACCAAGCAGAGCTGCAGTAGGCCTATATGCAACTAGGCCATTGCCACATATTGAGCTGTGCCATTTACATTGTACTGGACTGTTTTTACAGCTGTAGTCTTGAGTAGGTGCGTTCGTTTTGAGATCAAAGTAAGAGCTGCATGTAGCCACGTATGCACATTTTGTTAATATCCTTTGTCAGTTAGTGAGTTATTAGCCCAGTTATATATTGCTGACTACAAGAACACAAAACGTGTACATTTCTAGACTTCTTTGAAAAGCGAGTTAAGTAAAGAGCTTTTTTTTGGTCTTAAAGGGGCGTTGTATTTTGAGACAGCCAAGTAGCCAATAGGCAGAGGGTAGTATAATGTGTCTGATTCTCTGTAATAATGGTATGGAAATAATAATACATTTTATTTTGTAAAGTGGTTTCTTGCATCAAACAACAACATTTTCAGTTACATCCTTGTCTGAAGGACAAGTGGATAAACAGGTTAGTGTCCAGCCATGCATGTTTTTTTGAAAAGTCTCATGGAATGTAGGCCTACATTGAACACCACACATTGGCTGCTACTGTAGGCTGAATGATAGAACAGCTATTTCCATGTTAAAATGGGATGCATCTTGTCCATTGTTTTTGATGGTAGGCCACTCTGGTAGACATACATTATCATCAAATAGCCACAGTAGCCTACTTGACCAGTATAAAAACAAACTTAAAGCGGGCACAGCCTCAGTGTTCACAGTAAACGCGCGCTGGAAGTTGCACAGAATTTGAACTCAGTAGACCTGAAATTTGCTCAGTGTCAAAAAATGAGGGAAAACATTGATCATATCTACACTGAACAAAAATATAAATGCAACGTGCAACAATTTCAAAGAGTTTACTGAGTTACAGTTCAAATAAGGAAATCAGTCAATTCAAATAAATACATTTCACATGACTGAGCTGGGGTGCAGCCATGGGCCCACCCACTTGGCAGCCAGGCCCACACACTGGGGAGCCAGGCCCAGCCAATCAGAATTCGAGACATCTGTGGCAAAACTGTGTGACAAAATAGCACATTTAAAGTGGCCTTTTATTGCCCCCAGCACAAGGTACACCTGTGTAATGATCATGCGGTTTAATCAGCTTCTTGATATGCCACACCTTGGATGGATTATCTTGGCAAAAGATAAATGCTCACTAACAGGGATGTAAACAAATTTGTGCACAACATTTGAGAGGAATAAGCTTTTTGTGAGTATGACATTTCTGGGATTTTTAGTTCAGCTCATGAAACCAACACTTTACATGATGCGTTTATATTTTTGTTCAGTGCACATATTAGCAGGAAAGAAAGGCAGCATACAGCAGTAGAGGCCTGAAGCACAAAATAGTTATCTAGGTGAGTAGGCACGAATGCATCTATGTTTCTGAGAAGTAAGGAAGAGGTGTGTATGTGATGAGCCATACCTGATTGGAAGCCTGGGCAGAGGAGGCAGGTCTGCGAGCTCCCTCCTGTTTGAGCTTCAGTTTGTAGAGGGCCAGCTCTGAGACAGAGAAAACACACACCCTATGACCCTCTCTGTGTTATGTGAATTAGAGGTAGTTTCTGAACCGGTGTCAAACAGCTGACTAGAAAAACATTATAGGGCTCTGATTGGGTCAATCCAGATTGTGGTAGGCTAAAATTGTATACAAAATTAATTATGTTTCTTTGTCATATGCACAGGAACACTTGGTGTACACAGTACAATGACATGCTTACATGGAGGTTCACCTCTCAACAATGCAACAACAATAATAGAAAAGGTAGAATATTTGATAATACAATAATACTCACTACTGCCAGTCTTCTCTGGCTGTGGTCCATCTGGTTCCTGTAGGTTCCAGGTGACTCTCTTCACCGAGGGTTTGGCTTTAACACCTGGCGTGACTGTCTTCACCTCTTCGCCCTCCTTTGCCTCTTTATACTCAGCCTCCCCTTTCTCTCCTCCTGGCTCTGCTTTCTCACTCTTCACATAGTCCAGACTGTCCAGCATCATGTCCACGTCCATGTCATCAAGTTCATAGTCGGAATGCTCCTCTACCTCTTCCTTCACTGGGATGGTTTGGACAGATGGAGGGGTCTCTGTGAGGGCCTTTGGTACTAGAGGCAGGGATGGGGCCACCTGTTGGCCGGCTGTAGTCACTGCAGCCTGAGAAGGAGCAGGGACAGGGTTGGTGCGGAGTGTTGAGAAGCTGGGGCTGGGTTGGCCTGTGGGGGGAACAGTGATGGTGGAGGTCAGTTGTTGAGGCAGCTCAGGCCAGATGGGCTCAGTCTTGGTTTCCTTTAATACCTGGTCTTTTTGTTCGGTTATGTCTGAGGTGGGGAGGGCGCACGCCTCATTTATGAGGGGGGGGGGGGTTTCCTTTTTGATCTCCTTGTGCTCTTGCAAGTCCTTGAACTCGCTGAACATTGACAGAGGTTTTTCTTCCTTGATTGGTTTACTATCCAGTGATTCTTCAAACATATCAAAGGCAGGCAGTATCTCTTTTTTGATTTCTTTGAGCAGCTTCGACTCCTTGAGCAGTTTTGCTGAGAGAGAGGCGTGCTTCTCTGTTCTAAATTCATTGCCGTCACTCTCCTTTTTCACCTGGCAGACAGAGAGGACAGAGTGAGGTTTGAGTCCTGAAGAAGAAGAAGGCATCTCTTGTTTGATCTCTCGCTCTTTTCTGTCTTCTTCAGCCTCCCTCTCCTCTTTCAGAGTAAGCACTTTCTCTTTTATCTTCTCTTTCTGTTCTTCAAGCTCTTTGGAGGAGGTGGTTGAGAAAGTCCCTGGTCTGTGTGTGCCCTGTGACGACCCCTCTTCTTTTCTCCTCTCTCTGGACCGCGACCTGGACCTCGGCCTCTTCTTGTCTTTTGACCGCACCTCAAACCTGTTTTTTGACCCAGAGGATGATGGTTGTGATCGTGAGTGGTCTTTCCTCCTCTCCCTGGACCTGGACCGCGAGCGAGACTGCGAGTGACCTCGCTTCTTGGCATTTGATGGCCGACCCTTCTCTCTCTCACTTCCTCTGCTGTCGTTCCTCTCCCTGCTCCCCATCTTCTGCTTCCTACTCTGGGACCGCTCTCCGCTGCTGGAGCCGGACCCTGACCTCGACCTAAATCAAAATAATAATATGAGTTATTATAATAACAGTATATACTAGAATACATTTCATAATTTATTATATTATTATTAAAAGCCCACAAAATCACTGCACACAGAATTTACATTATCACAGAATTACATTAGTACCTGGAGCGCCTCCTGTCTTTGGAGAGCGAGCATGACCGTCTCTTCTTCTTGCGAGAACTCTCAGAGGTCTCAGAAGTGGAGCTGTCTGATGGAGAACAAAGCAGTCTCCTCTCCCTCGATTCTGAGCGCCTGGACCTTCTCTCACCCCCCTCTTCTCCTCTCTTACCCTCCTTGTCTTCCCTCTTCCTCACTTGCTGCTCCGGGGCCTTGTCTCCTCTTCTCCTGCCTGCCTCCGGGCTGTTTGAGGTGGACCCCCTTTCCGTGGAAGACTCCCCACCTTTGGATGTTTTCCTCCCATGGCCTGAGGGCCTGGAGTTTGATTTAGACCTGGACAGGGACTTGGGGGGGCTGTCCTGGGGCTCTGACTTGATCTCGGTCTTCACCATCTTGTTGCTGTGGTGGCTGGAAGCTGAGCTGGATGAGAAATGATCAGTCTTCTGGCTCTGGGGCTCTCGATTCTTGCCCCCTTGTTCTTTCCTCTCCTTCTTCCCAGGGACATGGCTCTGGGACAGGGGTGTGCTGGTGCCAGTCATCCCAGACCTGGGTGCGTTGTGTGGGCCGTGACCAGGCTTTGCCGTGTCTGCCTCGCTCTTCACATCCAGAACTTCTCCTGAGCCCTCATCCCTCTCCAGTGACACCCTATTTTCCAGTGCCTCAACTTTCACCTGGTAGATGGTACATTCCTTGTGCGCCATGGATGGTTTCCCCCCAGCATGGCTCTCTCCTTCACTTTCTGAGGCGTTGGAGTCTGAGCCTGTTGGGTGGAAGGGGTCGTATATATCCCCCTCCTCCTCTTTGACCTGTGTGTGTGAGGTGGCCAGGGGCCTCTGTTTGCTGCTGCGCTCCTCTCTTCTCCTCTTCACCGCCTCTTCTTCCGTGGACAGTGGTTCTTGACTGTTGCCAGTGGCAAACATTGCTGAGGCGTTGTTAAGCTGTCGGGCGTGCCACGCATTCCCACTGGCATTGATCCGGAAGCACACCGTGGATGCCAATGCCGGGTTGGCTGGGGAATCAGAGGAAGAGGAAAAGGAGCTGGAGAAGGCAGACGAAGAGCCTGCTCGCTCTGGTCTCTGTCTCTGTGTCTGGCCCTCTGTCCTGCCCTGCTGCTGCTGATCCACCCTTGGCTGCCTACCCCTGTTCCCACCCAGGCTGTTCACACAGGCCTCAGGGAAGCCATTACCATTAGCATGGCTACTACTACCCCCCCTACTGACACTGCCATTCGTTAGCCCACCACTCTCCCGTTTTATCTTTGGTATCCTGGGAAGCACCGATACTGGCGCTTCCCATACTGGTTTAGGGGCAGCCTTCTTAGCCTGGGGCTGTGGTGGCACGGTCTCCCTCCCTCTAGACCGAGAGTCTGGGGTAGGAGTGGAGGTAGAGGTGGCTTCCCTCTGGGTCCTATGGAGAAGTTGTACACCAGTGGCCCCCCAGTGGCTCTGTCCAAGACTTGGGCTGGGTCTGGGAGGCGGGGAAGTCTGGCTGTGGCTGGCCGGGCAAGGGGATGAGGGGGTGAGAGGGGACGAGCAGGGCCCTGGGGAGCTGAGGGAGGGCCTGTTCAGGGGGCTACAGGAGGGTCCCACCACCAGGTCTCCGTTAGTGGGGAGAGAGAGGGAGCTGACTGCTTCTGGGTTAGGGGACATCCCTGAGTGGTTCTGGGCTACTGATTCACCAGAGCTGCTGCTCCTACTGCTGCCCAGCCTGGACGAAGATGACACACCCACTACAATACAAACACAAGACATCCATTTACTAACCCTTATTCTGCTGTTTAACACAGAATCCAACATGAATGATAGACAATGATAGACAAGCAATAATGAATGATAGACAAGCAATAAAACTAGGGCTGTCCCCAACTATAAAAAAAATATTGGTCGACGAGTGTTGTCCTGTTCCTGTCAATGTTTAAACTTATTTTTCCATATATAGACAGACCCCCCCCCCCCATGTGTTTGAATAAAACCAACTATATATGCACTGAGCTTGTCTGATGCTTTAAGCACACTGTTTGATTAAATAATTAAGACACACAAATTACTCAAGAAAGAGCCCAATGGTCACGTGGTTAAAAAAAAAAGTGACAGTGTGCCTGTGTGACTGGCGCACGTTGTCTCCATCTCCTCCCTACTGCAGCGAAAAAGCACCACAGCATTTTAGTTTCTAACTGAAAAGTTCTGTTACCTACAGTTGAAGTCGGAAGTTTACATACTCTTAGGTCGGAGTCGTTGAAAAATGAGTTTTAATCACTCCACAAATTTCTTGTTAACAAACTATAGTTTTGGCAAGTCGGTTAGGACATCTACTTTGTGCATGACAAGTAATTTTTCCAACAATTGTTTACGGACAGATTATTTCACTTAATCACAATTCCAGTGGGTCAGAAGTTCACATACACTAAGTTGACTGTGCCTTTAAACAGCTTGGAAAATTCCAGAAAATGATGTCATGGCTTTAGAAGCTTCTGATAGGCTAATTGACAACATTTGAATCAATTGAAGGTGTACCTGTGGATGTATTTCAAGGCCTACCTTCAAACTCAGTGCCTCTTTGCTTGACATCATGTGAAAATCAAAAGAAATCAGCCAAGACATCAGAATTTTTTTTGTAGAACACAAGTCTGGTTCATCCTTGGGAGCAATTTCCAAATGCCTGAAGGTACCACGTTCATCTGTACAAACAATAGTACGCAAGTTTAAACACCACAGGACCACGCAGCCATCATACTGCTCAGGAAGGAGACGCGTTCTGTTTCCTAGAGATGAACGTATTTTGGTGCGAAAAGTGCAAATCAATCCCAGAACAGCAGGACGTTGTGAAGACGCTGGAGGAAACAGGTACAAAAGTATCTATATCCACAGTAAAACGAGTCATATATATCGACATAACCTGAAAGGCCGCTCAGCAAGGCAGAAGCCACTGCTCCAAATCCACCATAAAAAAAACAGACTACGGTTTGCAACTGCACATGGGGACAAAGATAGTACTTTTTGGAGAAATGTCCTATGGTCTGATGAAACAAACATAGAACTGTTTGGCCATAATGACCATTCTTATGTTTGGAGGAAAAAAGGTGAGGCTTGCAAGCCAAAGAACACCATCCCAACCGTGAAGCATGGGGGTGGCAGCATCATGTTGTGGGGGTGCTTTGCTGCAGGAGAGACTGGTGCACTTCACAAAATAGATGGCATCATGAGGCAGAAAAATTATGTGGATATATTGAAGCAACATCTCATGACATCAGTCAGGAAGTTAAAGCTTGGTCGCAAACGGGTCTTCTAAATGGACAATGACCTCAAGCATACTTCCAAAGTTGTGGCAAAATGGTTTAAGGACAACAAAGTCAAGGTATTGGAGTGGCCATCAAAGCCTTGACCTCATCCTATAGAAAACTTGTGGGCAGAACTGAAAAAGCGTGTGTGAGCAAGGAGGCCTACAAGCCTGACTCAGTTACACCAGCTCTGTCAGGAGGAATGGGCCAAAACTTATTGTGGGAGGCTTGTGGAAGGCTACCCGAAACATTTGACCCAAGTTAAACAATTTAAAGGCAATGCCAAAAAACCAAATACTAATTGAGTGTATGTAAACTTCTGACCCACTGGGAATGTGATGAAAGAAATAAAAGCTGAAATAAATAATTATCTTCTATTATTCTGACATTTCACATTTTTTAAATAAAGTGGTGATCCTAACTGACCTAAGACAGGGAATTCTTAATGGATTAAATGTCAGGAATTGTGAAACTGAGTTTAAATGTATTTGGCTAAGGTGTATGTAAACTTCCGTCTTCAACTGTATACATACAAAAAAATATGGGGGATTGGAAATGATGCAGACAATTACATTGATGGAAGCAACAATCTATCCGCAATATTAAAGTTGATCCACCCACTAAAAAAATAAATTTAAAAAACCTCAGCAACGAAGTGGTAGGCCACACAATCTCGCAGAACGGGACCACGAGTGCTGAAGCACCTAAAAATCGTCTGTCCTCGGTTGCAACACTCACTACAGAGTTCCAAAATGCCTCTGGAAGCAACGTCATCACAATAACTGTTCGTCATGAAATGGGTTTCCATGGCCGAGCAGCCGCACACCAGCCTAAGATCTGGAGCAGTGGAAACGCGTTCTTTGGAGTGACGAATGCTTCACCATCTGGCAGTCCAACGGACGAATCTGGGTTTGGCGGATGCTAAGAGAACGCTACCTGCCCCAATGCATAGTCATAACTGTAAAGTTTGGTAGAGGAGGAATAGTGGTCTGGGGCTGTTTTTCATGGTTTGGGTTAGGCCCCTTAGTTCCAGTGAAGGGAAATCTTAACGCTACGCTACGCTACAATGACATACTCAACAATTCTATACTTCCAACTTTGTTGGAACTTTTGGGGAAGGCCCTTTTTCTGTTTCAGCATGACATTGTTACCGTGCACAAAGTAAGGCTCATACAGAAAGGGTTTGTGAGATCGGTGTGGAAGAACTTGAGTGGCCTGCACAGAGCCCTGACCTAAACCCCATCGAACACCTTTGGGATGAATTGGAATACCTACTGCTAGCCAGGCCTAATTGCCGAACATCAGTGCCCGACCTCACTAATGCTCGTGGCTGAATGGAAGCAAGTCCCTGCAGCAATGTTCCAACATCTAGTGGAAAGCCCTCCCAGAAGAGTGGATGCTGTTATAGCAGCAAAGGGGGACCAACTCCATATTAATGCCCATGATTTTGGAATGAGCAGGTGTCAACATACCTTTGGTCATGTAGTGTATATATGGATGATTTATAAAGCCAGGCAGGCACATTTAACTGTTAGATTATTGATTATAGACCTAATTAAGTTGGTTTACCCTCTCCTCAATTTGCTTAGACAATCAGGCTAAGCCCTATTCGCAATGGGACTAGTATTAATAGAGAACGTTGGTTATGTAATTATTACCCCAGAATATCCATTATTCCAGAGGACGATTCGGATGGGATTTGTTCTTTCTAAACTGCCCCATGTAATTACTTTTTCCAATAAAATGACAGTTATGACGGAAGCCTGGAGGTGTTTTTCTAGACGTGAAGATATTTCAACAAGTCGAGACGATAACAGGTTACACTGATAACTCCAGCTTGGCTCCTAAGTTCCTAAACCATCTTTGGTATAGTGTTGCCATAATATTTTAATTGAGGAAGTGTGATCGTAGGATATTTTAGCGATCTGCAGTAGACGTCCTAAATGCCCCACAGCCTTCAGACGTGAGCTAAACAGTGCACTTGCACTTGAGATGCATTTTAAGGCTATGGATGCGAAAGTGAACTTTTAGGTCATGTTTAGGTCAGTTGTATGCTGCTTTAAGATCTAACAGCAAGGGTTACATTGAATAGGTGTAATATTTTTTACTGGTGCATTTGGCAATATGCTATTCATATGCACAAAACATATGAACAAAATCAATCACTGTGAAGGTTGATGCATGTAGGCCCTTCATATATATATTTATATTAATATATAATACACACACACACATATACACACACATGCTATGCGCAGCACTTCGTTCAATTTATCGAATCAGTTATTGTTTTCTTGCTCAAACCGTGAGCAACACCTGTCAAACTAGATGTAGATTATTCTGGCTGGAATTGTTACTCTCCTGCCATATACAAATTACTGACATGGCAGATTCAGACAGGACTAAAATGACAGATGTGGTGTTGTGCTTGTGCACATAATTACATTACCCGACCAGCCCCAGTAAAACTAATCCTGTCTGAATAGGGTTTAAGACAAGGGCTGTTTCCTCGTCTCTGCTGCTGCTGCCTCCCCCGCCTTGTTCTCAATCCCAATATGCTGGTTCATTTTGCTGTTATGCACAGAGCAACATAGGGAAAGGCGCCAGTTCTACGGCACGCTGAAGATGATGTTTCAGTACTGTGGACAGCGACCATATCCATAAAATAATATTACATTTATTAGTGTTGCACCATTCTTTTTACATAATATAACCATATTGAATTTCAGTGTCATGTCTTAGAGTGACGGACTGACTATACCATCCACGTGGCCTCCGCAATGGATTAGTCCATTGAGACAGGTACGAATGAGAGTGCGACTGCTCGGCTAAAGAAATCTTGGTCGACCAACAGCCTATCAACCAAAAAATCGACCAGTCAACTAAATGAGGTCAGCCCAAAATAAGATGTTCACTAGTTCTTGAATAGCCAGGTATTAGATACGGAAACCAAAAAAATAGCAGAAAAAAAGAGAAAGGACAAGGGATTGAACTGAAGAAAGGAAGAAACCCTAGCAGCCCACCTGGTTTGGTAGCCTTGAGGGATCCGTCTCTGTTGATGACCACGTCTGAGCTGTCCATCAGCAGCATGCTCTGTCCTGATAAGATGCTGCCCAGAAGGTCAGGCACTGGGGCCAACGCCGCCACCTGGGGCAGGCTTGGGCCCCGCCTACAACACCATGGCAACCACAGGTCACACATGTACCATATTGAAGGACGTAACAACATGTGAAAACATAACGTGGGAGGAGATGAGAAGGGGTACCTGGAGAGGCCAGCAGTGATTGGTCGGGCCACAGGCTGGTGCGAGCGGAGGGCAGAGCGAGATAAGCCATGCCTCTTAGCCTCCAGCAGTGATGTCATGGCCGGGGCATGCTCTTCCTCCTCTTCATTCCTGGGGTGGGATCAACAACCAATCAACATTCAGAACAGGGTTGGAGTGCATTCCACAATTGCTTGTTATTTTCCGAGTTTCTTTTTCTTTTTTAATTCATGGTTTTGTTAAAAATTATTGTTGTATATATGTTCAGTGTTGTTCTGACATTAGCTGGGGATTTCCACTTCCTGGTTGAATAAAGTACTATGTTATCTTATGGTTGTGAGTTGTGCCTGAGACAGACCTGTCAGTGAAGGGGTCCAAGTCAAAGGGGTCTCCATAGACAGAGAGCGAAGCAGCTCCTATGTCAGCTCTCATACTGCCCAGAGTGGTTTCTGTAGGCCGGTACACAGAGGGAAGGGATGAGCCCCATTTGGGCTTCCCTATCCCCAGGTTATGGGCTATACGACCACGAGACGTAGGCTCCTTCTTTACCACCTAGAAACACACACGCAAATACACACAGCCAGACTGAACATGAGCACTCCTATCAATCTGTTTTAGGTACTATACTTTTCCTGCTATACGTGTTAAAAATGTAAAGTCTCACCATTTTCCTTCTGGACTTGGACCTCCTCACTCTCCGTTTCCTCCTCTTCCCCCCAGTGCCTGCAGCTTTGCCCTTCTCACCCGATGACCTCTTACTACTGCCTTTCCTGCGCTTCACTGTGGGCACAGAGCAAATGCATCTATTTTAGCAACCCAGATAGGCTGTGTGTGTGTGTGTGTGTGTGTGTGTGTGTGTGTGTGTGTGTGTGTGTGTGTGTGTGTGTGTGTGTGTGTGTGTGTGTGTGTGAGAGAGAGAGTGCGTGTGTTCACCTGTCCTGCGTCGTCGGCTGGATGGAGCACGGGGTGTGAGGTCCCGTATGTACACGGCTGTGTTGAGTCCTGCCACTACTGCGTTGATAGTGTCATCCAGCCAGGTGGACTGTGGCATCAGAAAACTGGGGGCAATCTGAGACCAGAGGTACACTGCATCACTCTACTGATTCTCGGTTGTCTATTTTGTCTATAGACAGGCTTTACTTGACATGAACTTCACAGCAGTCTGATGAGAGGCAGCCTGCAGCGTCACTATGAAGAGCCACCTCTCTCTCTGACTCTCTATTCTATTCCTGCATGTCAAATGTTACTTGGTGCAAGTAGCGCATTCAAACGAGACAAAATAACAGTCGTCATTCATCAAATGTTATGTAATACAATACTACATAGAAATACCCACCATACACGTTTCAAACCATGAGGGAAAACATCATTTTTCATTCTGTATGTACATTATCATGCTGCTCAATAAACAATCTTTGCTTACAGCGTTCATATCAATACTGCATATCAGTACTACAGAGTACGGGATGCTGACACTAGTGGTGAGTAGCGGAGTGAGGGAGAACAAAGAAGCCAGTAGGAAGCAACACGCCTCATGCCAAACCTGTGCAGTGCGTGCCTGGGTGATGCGGTGGCGGTTGACACTGGCGCGGACCCTCTCGCTTTGCTGGGTGCGGGCGATGGCCCGGGTGGGGCCCGTTGTGCGGGGGCGGGAGCGACTGGTTGTGGGACGGGCGCTGCTCAGACTCTCCACGTCGCTCTGCTCCTCTGAACCCCCTGAGGAGCAGGAACATTGATGAGCTCTGGGATCTTGGTAAAAGGACTGACCTGTACTGCACAATACCTGTTCTCAGGCTTTATACAAAGAGTATTGTCAACTTGTTTTCCTCAGAGGAAGACGTAATGACTCAATAGTACTGATTACTTGAATGGCGGTTGTTGGCTTGACACTCTGGGCAGAACCATTCCTCCACAGGGACAGCGTCTAGCGGGGGGGTCAGGCACTCCATGTGGTACCTTCCATGGAGCACAGACATGATGGGTTAGAGATTAGGGGTTAACATGGACATGATCAGATCATCCTAAAAAAACAGGGGAAAAAGGCAAAAGGGTTAATTTTAATGACCAGATGGATGTATTCTGATTTGCCGATGTCATAGAATCAGGAATTCATCATGAAAAATCCAAGAAAGATCAGGTGGTGTGTGTAGCTTGTGTCTCACCCTGCATCACAGCCGTCACAGAGCAGCAGTCGGTCTTCACGGTCGCTCCCCCCACACACCTCACAGCTGGTCTGTTCCAGCTCCAGGTCTATCACCTCCTCCTGGCCCTCCTTCACTGGCTTCTGCACTGTGATCTGCACTCAACCATCACCACACGCACATAGAGAAATGAGAGGAAAGTGAGTCTGCAGCTCCCATGCATGATCCATATTTGGATACACAATGTTTGGACCATAATGTTCTTTGCCACAAAATAAATCAAATACCCTTCATGAGAAATGCACATGCCATCTGTAGTAGCTCAAAGACATCCCCACCCCAACACATTCACAACATGAAATCATGATCAAAGGCAAATATAAGACTTATATTCAACTACAGAAAGTCTGAACTTTTTAACTCACCATTTTCTGCACTTTCCCACCATAACATTTTCTCAGGTAGATGTTATTGAAGACTATTCTATCCACAGGACAGGAGTTTGCATTCTGAGGGAAGAACAAAAACTTGCTTGGAAGCACAACATTTGGACACACTTTAACATATCATGATTGTCTGACTTAACAAAACCTCAGTTTATAGGTTTGAAAGTGAAAGCTGAGATGTGGTGACTTGTCCATAGTTTCAGTGATGATCATCAATTTGACAGGTTAATGTCTTCTAGTTCTTACAACAATATCATAATTTTGAGTCTGTACGAAGACTGAAGTTGGTAAAAGGCTTCGACCCCTTGACCCGTCTTCTTGCCCCCTCTGATGTCACCCACCTACCTTGGACCACTCAAGGATGCAGTCGAGGCAGAAGTAGTGTTTGCAGCTCTCTGGTGTGGCCACAGGCTGGCTGTGGAAAGAATTGAGGCAGATGGGACATTTCTCTGTGTCCTCGTCTGAGCTCAGGCCTGCCAAGTCAGCAGACACTCCCCCCACTGCACCCTCCACCTCCTTCACAGCATCCTCCTCTTCATCATCTGAGAAACAAGTATGTTGTATGATCAGAGGTTATGAAACTCAAGTGGTAGGTTTATAAAAATATACTAAAAGTGTATCATGAACCATTACCGATTCTTTCCTATGAATACAGTGGCCTACATCTCCATAACCTCTCACCATCACTATCATCCTCCTCATCTTCTTCTCCATCAAGGTGTTCTTCCTCACCACTGTCAGAAGCTACCTCCTCAGATTCCTCCCCACCATCATCTGAGTCTTCATCTGGATGTTGATAAAGAAAAGTGGATGTACAGCCTTACAAAGTTAGCTCTCATATTCTTTCCAATAGTACTAAGATTCACTCATTAGGCTATTCATAAAATGTGGGGAAACGAGCCCATACCTGAGATTGCCCACAATGCTGGCCTTTTCCCTTTTCCGTGGGTAGCATTCCGGTTGATCAGCTCATCCTGGCTGTCCTCTTCGTCCATGGCTGAACATCAGAGAGCCTCCAGCACCAATATCTTGCTAAATCCCAAAGGCTCTGCTTATGTGAGACTTATGAATTGTCAGTAGCTGGAAAATACATGACATTTAAATGAGTGCCACAGCTCTTCACCTGGTCCACCCGCAAGCAAAGCTTTCCTGTGTACTCAGTATTGACACCTGCTACAAACAAGGACGCTTGTAGAAATATCAGGTTAGCACTTCATTAAATAGCGGTATGTGAAGGAGGTATATGAAAATCAGCTAGCATGTCACAAGTCAAGTGCTACTTGAAGTGGACAGCTAGTTAGTCCATTGATGAGAGATTTAACACAAAGGTTAAAGTCTGCCAGCCATAAATAACAAGCAGACTGACAAACTAGGTAAAAAATGTATACCAAGTTCTCGTTTTCAAGATTATAGTAACTGTTTAGCTTAACTAGCTAACAATTGTTGCTGCTTCAGTTTCCTCAACAACAAACACGCTGCGCGACTGTGGTGGTGCGCTGCTGTGCATACATGCTGGCTAAAAGAGTTGCCTGTTGTTACTAGGTAAACTTAAATACGCTTCGTTACCTAACTACTTACCTTATTGCAAATAAAACGTGCAATTTATGGAATATTCTTAGCTAGCTATGCAACACTAGCTAGCAAAGCATGTTAGCTAGATATCTGCATTGTTTTGGAGAATAACCTGCTAACGTTAGCCTGCTAGCTAGCTAACGTTACCATTATTAGCTTGAGTCTAAATATAACTTGCAAGCTCGTTATCTTCGGTGCATGTGACATTCTTATACTATAATGTTGGTACATTAACAATTTCTCATTATTTAGGCATACTGGGGCGGCAGGTAGCCTAGTGGTTAGAGCGTGGGCCAGTAACATGAAGGTTGCTTTGATCGAATCCCCTAACTGACAAGATAAAAATGTGTTGTTCTATAGCTGAACAAGTCAATTAACCCACTGTTCCTAGGCCGTCATTGTAAATAAGATTTAGTTCTTAACTGACTTGCCTAGTTAAATAAAAAAATTAAAAAATCCTTTGAACATGCAAAGTGTGTTTACACCTACCCTAAACAGTTGTGAGTGACATGTTTGGCGTAATTTCTCAGTCCACGATTTTTCTTGAGTGACATCGCTGGCTGGAGTGACGGAAATGGCCGAACGCACTCTTCTTCTTCTTTGGGATTGGGCTGGTGGATCGCATACACCACCACCTACTGTACTGGAGTGTGAGGCCAATCACAGCCTACCTACATTAAATTCTCTTCATTATTTATGTTCCTCTAAGGAAGTGAAATAGAGCCCTAGACAACACTTCCCTCCCCTTTCCTCCCCTCACTACACCACCCAAACCCCTAACCCTTTCACATCATCTCTCCCTATCACACAGTTCACAAAATGTCAACACATGCTCCACCTTTTCCTCTGATAAACACTCATCACACAGACTTGTTTCATGTCTCCCTACCATCCAGAACGTGGCATTCAAACCTGTGTGGCCAAACCCTAGTCTATTCCACACAACGTCCTCACTGTTACATCACATTCTCCCCACTTCTTCCTTTATTGACCGGTGCATGCAATGCAATTGCCTCCTTTGACTACTTGCATCCCACTCCCTTTGCCAAAGATCGAGCCCTTTTGCCCAGCTCAAGGACTTGAGTTCCCTGCGTACCAGGTGGACCTGAATATCTACCCCCTCTCTCCTCACAGAACTCTTAGCCACCACATCGTCCTTCTCATTACCCTCCACACCCAGCCAAATGCACTCAAATCGCTGTAACACTCTTAAAGATACAGTGTACCTGAAAATGTATCCATTCAATAACTATGTGATACAATGTATGCCATTTGATACACATATTTACGAAGTATACTCTCATGTAGTGTGTTATTTTGGCTATAGGGGGCGATGTAGAGTGGCAGACCAATCTAGGTTGGATAGGTGAAAGCATCTTCGTCAGATAACGCAGGTTTGGTTGAAACTATTTTATACAAATGTCCCTTTCTTCCAAGCCTAGATGAAGAAGATTAGGAAGTAGATCAGGCCAATTAGATTTAGGATTCACCCCTAGGTTTTTCCCCAGTCTTTTGACAATTTCAAACTGCAGTGACTAAGCTCACTGACATAGCACACACCCCTGCAGCCACCGCAAGGGAATGTCATAAACCATTTTTTTTTTAATGACAGGAAATTAGCTTTAAACTGATTTTTTTTCTCACAACCTCATGGCTATAAAACTGCAATGTTTTTTCTCTCTCTGCCGCATAGAAAAAATGCTTTATAAAAAATGTTTAGTTGGGGGGGGGGGGGCGTCTTGCTCGTACCTTCCGGGGCCCTGAGAAACTGCGCTATGCCACTACCTATGCTAACCATTATGCTGCCTATTAGGCTATCTAGTTTTCGGTTACCCATGCAAAGTCATCCAATCGTACAACTGTACTGTAGGCTGTGTGTAGCCGGACTGATCATAAGACTAATAATGGGCATTCCGGTTGCCTACATACTATGTGGCTCTGCCGCTCTCTGCTGGTTGAAGTAAAAATGACGTATTACCTGGACGGGCCTGTTACATAATAGGCTAAAGCGTAAGACATTCCTGCTTAATTGTTGCTTTGTATCGTGTAATAATTTGTCTCTGTATCCGATTGTATCCAATCAAGTAAATGGTATGGTCTGGCATTTTCGACCAGACAATATTATGTTCCTTTGATGTTGATAGCTTTGGCTTCGACTTCAAACAGGTCACTTGGTAATGTTATTGAACCCGCGCGCCAGTATCAATAAAGCTTCAGACACACAGAGCACTATTTAAATATGTTTTTATATACACCGAGGCGGGAAAAAAATTATTGTTTGACACCAGCCAATCCGTCGCGGTCAAAAGTTCAAATTTTGAACAGTTTTACTCATAGCCCACAGTCGTTCAAGGCAAACTAGGCTACCTGCCACAGCAGGTTTTTTATATTTGATGGGGACAATTATATGGTTGAATGAATAATGCAAATAGTGTCACGATTGAGAGAACATTGTGTGAATTAAATGTATTCAGATGAACCCGCCTGAGTTGCCTCTCACTACCCCACTGACCAGACCACTGTGATCTGGTCGGACCAGACAGTACAGTAGTTAGAGGAAATGTGGAAATATTCAAGCTACAAATATGTGTAAAATTATTATGATTATGAAGAGAATTGTCAACAGGGGAGGGAAGTACTAATAAAACGGTAACATAATATATCAGAAAAATGTGAGTATCAATCTGTTTAAAACGTGTATTAAATAATGGTATTGAGTGTCGGGCAATTGTATCTGACATGGCACTTTGCGTCTTGCAGGGCATCTAAATAATTTAAGATGCTCCGTAACGCGCCTTGAATACTTCATGATTGCATTACCACATTAGTCTAGAATAGATCATACAGTCTGTGCCATTCGCGCTCTCTCGTTCTGGCTTCCACTACTGTAATGCAGCAGCATCCTTGGTACGTGCACAACCACACTCTCCTCATGGCAACACCGATCACAAGCGAACAGAGTTCAACCACTTTCAGTAGTAGAACGGGTAGAGCGCTCTTTCTCAAAACTGGTTAAATACACCTCCCTTGACTCAAGTGACCAATGTTGCATCACAGTTCGCCCGATTTTTTCACTGGGGGAATCTAGTCGTGAAATCCTTTCTGATTAATGTTGCCGATTGCAGGACATGTATGTCGTGGAAATGGTTCATTCCTAATGTAAGACGTGCAGAAATGAACGCGCCGCAACCCAACTATAACTCAGGAAATCCACCAAACCCATTGGTGGTGTTAAGCACACCCCTTGGAGCTGTAATTCGATGGTTGTCTATTGGACGTCCTATGACTGCCCACTGGCTTTACGAGACGCCAGTATCTGTATGATTTGCATATGCAGTTCAGGTTGCAGATGCAGGGGAGATGGCATGGTTGGGGTAGCGCAAGTGGACTGAACTTCTGCGTTTGTCTAGGCCACACTGCTATTCTTTAAATGCACTTAACTTTAATGAAATATTGTACCTTCTTTTTCAGAAATCAGTTACAGTGTTTGCATGCATTAAAGTGTCGCACTCATCAGAGCTATTGGAGTTATTTTCTGTTACAAATGACCTGTTCAAAAATATAACTTGGGAGATTGGTGAGTAGGCTATATTGTATATTTTTATCTGGTGAAATGTTTGTATTCTGTTCAAAATGAGAATATTTTCCAACTGTTTTTGAAATAGCTAGATACAATGTTTCACAGGGTGTATGATGTGTTATAGGCCTGTGCTGTAGAATTAATCACTAGTGTTGACCATATTTGTAATTTTGACTGATACGATTAAAAGAGAACCATGCTAAATATTTTACAACTGAAATGTATCGAGAATTCAGATGAAAATGCCAAAGAATAGCCTGCCAAACTAACTGAGATTGCCATATAGTTTTAAATCCAAAAGTTATTTTCAGCATTTGGATTCACACTATGTTGGCAACTGCTTTGCCAAATTCCTAAGGCCACAATTAAGTTTACATCTGCATGCCATGTTGATGTCAAATAAGATGTATGATAAGGCTATTATTATTACTACTATGCTATTATTGTGTTATTACCCCCCTCCCCAGCCACTTATGTCAGCATTTAGTAGGATATCTTACAAATCTGAAATCAGGTAAGCCACTGACTAACGTACATTGCGCCTATCCCAATTCCACTGTGCGTGTGACAGCGGCTAACCTGGTTTTAGGGAGACTTCCCTGCCCCTCCTGCCGTCGTGGGAACTGCCCTGTCCAGACAGACTTTCTCTAAATGTAACGTATATCCATCCGCAAGCTGTACATCTAGTGCTATCTGACACCTATTAGCTTTTACTGCCCTCCTTGTGGCCTTTCTGAGTACTGTATTATATCCCAGGACACAATCTCTGGACAGACTCTCAGTCAGAGGCCTTTATCATTAGCTTACTATGGACCTGCCTTCCTGTAGACCTTTCATGCCATCTACTGGGACTCTACTGGTGGTGAGCTTTTCTTTGGCATTGCCTTAGTTGACTTTTATGTGTATTTCGTTAATTAGCATAGATACTTGTATCAATGTATATAACTATGTATAGTCAGTTCCAAAACAATTAGCTTGACAATGTGTCCCCATGGGGGAAAAAAGTAAACTTTCTATTGAAATCATGTGGCCTCAAGTATATTTATTTCCTTCTTACTGTACAATTAAAAGCCTGTGTGTTGTTTCAGTATTGAGTTTATTGCCTCCTGGATGACTCCCAGTAGATACTGTAGATATGTAAGTGATGTAAGTCAGACTCATTAACAGTGGCTTACTCAGCATGATGTGAACGTGCAAACGCTCACAGCACCACCCCATCAACAGGCAGTCATGCAGGCAGCAGGGCTATATGTAGAACATTCAGGACCGGCTACAAACAGCCTCTAGCCCCCTACCTCTTAGACCCAGGCACACGTGTACTGTACATTTGAAATGATTGGATAGGTATAAGCAGTATGGCAAAAGTGGAACTACCATCATAGGGCTTATACCTATCCAACCCTTTCAGATCTACACAAGTAAGTCTGTTTTTGGCAGGGCCCTTTCTTTCTAGTGATAACAACATTCAATGCCATGCCATGATTTCCAACCCACGTCCTACATATTGATCTGTCTGGTTAAGGTCATTCTTTATAACATTTCTATATTTAAAAGGCAAAAGTTTCACCGGCCTCTTGCTGAAACATCCTAAACAGATTAGGTGAGAGAGGATCCATGATGAGTGGTACTGTATCTGTGAGCAAACATAATGCCCTCATTAGGTTAGCACCCTGCCAACCCATCATAATCTGTTAATGTTCTACTGTTTCAGATTGCTTTCCTCAGGGTTAGATTTTGAGTGGGTGAGGTTGTGTGTGAGAGTGGTAGTGCCCTTGTGACTGTTCTGTCTGTACAGGCCACAAAGGGGATGTTTCCAAAGATTAGAGACTAACTGGATGTGTTTAAACTGCTCCTGAACTGGAAGGCCTTCCTGTGTGATAATCCCTAATAGGAAAACATCCATTTTACTCAGTCTGTGTTTTGGTATTTGTTTTTTTCCCACATCTCTCTCTTATCTTCCCATGAGACTATCACACAACATTAGCGTTTAGTGTTTCACTTCCAGTGCATACTCATGTCAATGTGACCCTGCAACAGCTCAGTGTGTGTCTGTGTGTGTGTGAGCCTCCCTTTCCCAGGTGCGGTTTAGTGAAGTCATACCAGATCAGAGAACTGTCCCTCTCTCTCTCCTTTCTTTTCCCACTTCTCTCGCCCCCCCACCCCCCTCTCTGTCTCCCTGTCTCTCTAGACTATGAGAATTGTAGGGATTTGGGGCTTATCTATCCCCAGCCAAGCCAGACATGTCCTGATCTTATCACCATAATCCAATTCCACATAATTCATCTTAATATCAAAACTGTTTTGCCCTTTCAAGTAGCTCTGACAAACATACACTACCAGTCAAAAGTTTGGACACACCTACTCATCAAGGGTTTTTCTTTATTTGTACTATTTTCTACATTGTAGAATAATAGTGAAGACATCAAAACTATGAAATAACATATATGGAATCATGTGGTAACCAAAAAAGTGTTGAACCAATAATAATATATTTTAGTTTCTTCAAAGTAGCCACCCTTTGCCTTGATGACAGCTTTGCACACTCTTTGCATTCTCTCAACCAGCTCCACCTGGAATAACTTTCCAACAGTCTTGAAGAAGTTCCTACATATGCTGAGCACTTGTTGGCTGCTTTTCCTTCACTCTGCGGTCCAACTCATCCCAAACCATCTCAATTGGGTTGAGGTCAGGTGATTGTGGAGGCCAGGTCATCTGATGCAGCACTCCATCACTCTCCTTCTTGGTCAAATAGTGGCACACTTACTGGTTAAGTGTGCCTTGAATTTATTTATTTTTTACAGACAGTGTCACCAGCAAAGCACCCCCACAACATCACACCTCCTCCTCCATGCTTCACGGTGGGAACCACACATGTGGAGATCATCCGTTCAAAAATCTCAAATTTGGACTCGTCAGACCAAAGGACAGATTTCCACCGGTCTAATGTCCATTGCTTGTGTTTCTTGGCCCAAGCAAGTCTCTTCTTATTATTGGTGTTATTTAGTAGTGGTTTCTTTGCAGCAATTTGACCATGAAGGCCTAATTCATGCAGTCTCCTCTGAACAATTGATGCTGAGATGTGCCTGTTAATTGAACTCTGTGAAGCATTTATTTGGGCTGCAATTTCTGAAGCTGGTAACTCTAATGAACATATCCTCTGCAGCAGAGGTTTCTTTGGGTCTTCCTTTCCTGTGGTGGTCCTCATGAGAGACAGTTACATCATGCTTTTTGCAACTGCACTTGAAGAAACTTTCAAAGTTCTTGAAATTTTCCTGATTGACTGACCTTCATGTCTTAAAGTAATGATGGACTGTCGTTTCTCTTTGCTTATTTCAGCTGTTCTTGCCATAATATGGACTTGGTCTTTTACCAAATAGGGTTATCTTCTGTATACCAACCCCACCTTGTCACAACACAACTGATTGGCTCAAATGTATTAAGAAGGAAAGACATTCCACAAGTTAACTTTTAACAAGGCACACCTGGTAATTTAAATGCATTCCATGTGACTACCTCATGAAGCTGGTTGAGATAATGCCAAGAGTGTACAAAGCTGTCATCAAGGCAAAGTATGGCTACTTTGAAGAATCTCAAATATAACATATTTTGATTTGTTTAACACTTTTTTGGTTACTACATGATTCCATGTGTTATTTCAGTTTTGATGTCTTCACTATTATTCTACAATGAAGAAAATAGCACAAATAAAGAAAAATCCTGGAAAGAGTTTGTGTCCAGACTTTTGACTGGTACTGTGTGTGCCTCAGCTACTCCCCCAACCCACAGAGGTAAGGGTTACAACAGGCATGTAGAGAAATGCCTGACATTGACAAAGTCATGAGACAACTACTGAAGGGTGGAAAAAAGGTCTAAATATATGGGTGCACATACAGTATGTAAAGAGATGAGGAATCTTTTTATGTGCTTTTCTTGGGATTCCTAACAAGTGGTAGCAAGGACAAATATTTACAGAGCTGTGGAGCAGCTAAGCAGAGTTTGTTTCAGGACAGTGGTGGTTCATGTCAATCATTCCATCAGACATCCACCGTGTTTACACAGGTAAACACAGAGAGAGGGAGAACAGTGGGACTAAGTCATCTGACGTGGGTCCGGAGAGAAGTGGGTTTGATCACTGTTTATGATATCACTTACTGTAGTGGTGAAATCTCTAACAAGCTACATTACAGAGCAGAAAACTGAATAGACATTTTACTTTCAATGCTATCTAGTCTGCTAAATACACTTTCAGGACCAGGGCTGCTCATCATAAAGGGTTGGATAGATTTCATTTGCATTTTTGATCATTTGCATAGTCTGTTAAAAGTAGATTGTACTTGTTCCTAGTTATGCACTTGTGTCATGTTTGCTTTGTGAATAAGTTCCTTTTTATTTTCCATGTTCAATTACCGAAGCAAGTCACTGTGGTTGAGATGAGAGGTCTAGACTGGAGCCTGGGAAATGGCGAGTATATGGTATGAGGAAGCACTTGAATAGATAATGAGCGTTCATTAAATGTGTATGTTCAGCCATTTTGTGAGTGGACATGTCAACATAGCATAGTCATGTCCATAGCAATCATTGCTAGGTCACACATACTCTATGCCTACTGTATTATAATCACCCCCCCCCCCCCCCTCCCCATAGCTGCAGGTGCCAGGATGTGTGCACTACTTCCCTCCCACACCAAGAGAGACATTTTTGTAACAGACTGTGTGAGCCACCTGTGTGTAATGAATATATTGTGCTATCTGTCACTCACAGTGCATTGGAAGACTTGCAGTAACCATTCAAAACAGCTCCTTATAGCAGCCATTATTAATCTAGGAATACCTACAGTAAATGTAGAATGCATTAAACAAATGTGCCTCGTAGAAAGAGCGACTTGAGTTTTGAGTCAGCTTTATGCACTAGCATGTGAAATATTTAGAGTTGGACATTCCCAACAACGGCCCATCCTTGCTATATCCTATTGTGTCACTAAACCAGGCCTGTATATGCAAGTACATCTGCAAATATGATGTGGTTTCTTCAATTCTTCAAAGATGTCTTTCAGAGGATTGAACGTTTTCATTCATTCAAAACACACCAACAACAGCCAGATCATCTAAAACATAATGCCTCATCTTTTATTATATTTAAATACACAGAAAAAGTAATAATTCTCTAGGTAAAAGGTTTCCTAAATTATTTTACATTTCATACATAGGTACTATGTATCGTACTTCATATGGTATACAGTAGCCAAATGCTGTAAATATATTTATGTAGTATATACAGTATGTATATAGTATGTCAGTGGAGGCTGCTGAGGGGAGGACGGCTCATAATAATGTCTGGAACGGAGTAAATGGAATGGTATCAACCACATGTGTTTGATACCATTCCATTGACTCCATTACAGCCATTATTAGGAGCCGTCCTCCCCTCAGCAGCATCCACTGTAGCATATGTGGTAATCTGGATAATAATAATGACAGACAGTAGTTATAAAGACAAACAGGGGTTAAATAGAATATGTGGTGGTGACATTAAAGGGATAGTTCACCCAAATCACAAAATTACATATTGGTTTCCATACCCTGTAAGCAGTATAGACAATGCATGACAACAATCCATGCTTTGGATTAGTGTTCCTGGCACTGTTTCCTGTAATTTTATCATTTGGGTGAACTATCCCTTTAACTGAACAGTGAACAACTCCTTGGCCCTGCTGTCCCTTGTTTTATCTCCATGACGATTCTCTGGATGTCACGACTGCAAGACACACAAAAATAAGTGGGGATGATGTCTCCATTCATTTGGTTTGGTTAGGAAAACACTTTTCTCGAAACCAATTTTCTTTTTAAGGCGGAAGGAGAGCTTGCTAGATAGAGACAGTAAAGCATGCCCTGGTAGTGGGTAGAAGTTGGCCCTAACCATTGATTCAGAGTCTGATTCTGAGTTATTTAACCACCTAATGGATTGGGTCATAGGGACAACTGATCCTAGATCTGTGATGAGGGGCAACTTCTACCTCAAGCATGCTACTTCTATTTCCCCAATAAAGCCAGAGAAACAGTCCAAATACCTCAGCAACCTGGAGGGAGGAGGGAGAGCGCACACACACACACACACACACCGTGGAAACCCATTCCAACCAGTTAGGAGGAAACCCAACATCCCACATACAGGGCCATGGCCCTGTTTCAGTACTTCTGAAATGCATTGTTCCATTCTCTGTCCTTAGAAGTAATCACTCATCTGAAATATCATGGAGACTCTTACTTTACACTATCCAATCAAGTTGGATCAGAGATTACGTCACGGAAGGGAGGAAGGAAGGATGCATGTTTAAAGTATTCATACAGGGCCCATGACCTCACACGGGAGAGAATGGACTGTGCAATACACCTTACAGAGTTCTGAGGTCAGGCTCTCTCTCTCTCTCTCTCTTTGGAAGTCAAAGGTCACCAACATACAAGACAATGTGGAAGTAATCTCCCAAACAGAAACATAAAAGCCTCTCTGACACAATAATCAAAAATATATATTTTACACTACAGCCCGATTGGTCAGTCGTTGAGCCTCTTTTATCAATTGTAAAGCAGCAAAAATGTGTATTTGTATGTTTTTAAATGAGGCTCACTCTTTTATACAGAAATAGAGTGGTGACAGTGTAACAGTGTGGTTGTGTTGAAACACAGCTGTCCGTAGAGAATAAGCCTGTTGTTCTGAGGGTGGAGAGACACCCTGCATCGCTGGACTGACTGGGGCAGGGGACACAGCGACATACTGTGGGGAATCATGAAGCACTCACAGCTGCACCACCGGTCTGGATGTTACAGCACAGCTGGAGTGGAGGGAGCAGCAGGAGGCAGAGCTACTGGTAGTCCACAACATGCACAACACACAGAGAGACAGACAGACAGACAGAGAGACAGACAGACAGACAGACAGACAGACAGACAGACAGAAACAACTAGAGAGAATGGTGATCGAGAGAGAGAGAGAGAGACAGAAGTAAGGGAAAGAGAGAGTGGTTGGGACGAAACAGAAAGAGATGAGGGAGGGGAGATGTGCAACTGAGTAAGATGTTAGCAAAGCAGAGTTGAATACCATGATTGTAGACGGACCATTTTAACAGATAACCAGAATGATCAGGGAATCAGATAGCATTAGAGGCGTAAAGGGGCAGTCAGAGGACAGAAGAAGGTCGTTAAGGGAAACCTTCAGGGGCAGGGAGTGGGTTGGGGGCTCCATGCAGGGACCTCCACCCTTTGTAACAGAAAAGAGGGGTGTGGCCGCCAGGCATGGCCCAAAAAATCAAGCCGAGGCAGGGGGGCAGAGCGGAGTGAGACAGGGCGGGGTAGTGGCAGGTAGAGTGTCACACATACACACCCTCAGGGTTGAGGCTGGACACCAGCGGGTTCTGCAGGTTGCGGGGGTGTCCCAGGAACTGCTTGGCTGTGGGGCGGGGAGGCGACTCTGAGGGGAGCAAGCTCAGGCCTGGTGGAGAGAAAGATAGAGGTTTAAGGTGAGCAATCATCTGAGTGAGTGTGTATGTTTGTGTTTGTATGTGTGTGTGTGTAACCGTACCTCCATTCCTATATCCTTCCTGTAGCAGGTGAGCTAGTTCCAGCTGGTCGCTGAGGTCTGTGCGTGAGTGTGTGTGTGTCGGCAGGACGCCCGCCTGCTGGATGAACTGCTGCAGGTTACACTGCCTCAACTCCTTGTTCAGCTCCTCCAACTCCTCCTGCTTCTCCTAAGGAGGGACACAGAGAGGGGGCCAGAACAGTCACACCTAATCCCAAATAGACCCCTAACCCCTACACGGACACACTTAATGATCCTATAGGCATAGGTGTTGTATAGGTAAAAAGTTGAGAATGGGCTTTAATGAGCAAATCTCTCTCCTCATTTCTCTCAAGGGAAAGAGGATACCTAGACACAATTGAATGCACTCAAACAAAATGCGTCTTCCACATTTAACCCAACCCCTCTGAATCAGAGATGTGCAGGGGGCAGCCTTAAATCAACAGCACCCAGGGAGCAGCTGTTGGGGGTTAACTGCCTTGCACAAGGGCAGAACGACATATTTTTCCAACTTGCCGGCTCAAGGATTCAAACCAGCAACATTTAATTTACTGGCCCCACGGCGCCACGCTGAAACTGTCCTCTGAAATGTACATAGGGCAGTTTCAGTCATGTTTGTATTTAGATACAGATAATTAAAGAAGCGGTGAGGTATTTCAGATAATGTATTTCTGAAAAGCTTAGTTGGAATATAAATCAATCACAACTGGCAGAGACATGAAATGTAATTTGCAATCATAGGAACAAAGGCAGACTAACTGGCGCTGGGTTCTTTCAAAGGCTGTAATTCCTTTTCTCACCACCAGAGGGCAGCAACAGCCACAGCATTCATCTCAGATGTCAGATTTATTTAACTAGGCAAGTCAGTTACAAACAAATTCTTATTTTCAATGAGAGCCTAGGAACGGTGGGTTAACAGCCTGTTCAGGGGCAGAATGACAGATTTGTTCCTTGTCAGCTAAGGGATTTGAACTTGCAACCTTTCGGTTACTAGTTCAACGCTCTAACCACTAGGCTACGCTGCCGCCCCAGGGTGGCTTGTCATCATTAACAAACAGCCACTAGCTGCATAAAACTCCAGCTCGCCACTGCTGCCTGCAAAGGTGTAACATTCATGAACATACAGTTCATAAGCTTGTTGCAATCAGCAAAGTATGTTTAAGTGTATAGATGCCCATCAATTTGAATTGAACTTTGAATTGAACTGGGTGAAAAAGCTGGGTGAGAAGCCACTTGTCTTGCCAACGTCAACTATAAAGTCGCTCTCGGAACAGTGGAGAGAGGGAAAGGGGGGGAGATAGAGAGAGATGTGCTCTACACCCTGCCGGAATGGATTAGTTGTGGGAAACAATTGACACCTGCCGGCTCATCTCCATTCAGATTCAGAGTGTTTATAGTCACATGTACTGGGGTTGCAGGTGTGTTTGCAGTGTACCAGGCAGCAAGTGGGTCCTTCCTCCTTGGAGGACCATTTATATAGGGCTAGGTAGCGGAGTGGTTAAGAGCGTTGGGCCAGTAACCGAAAATGTCTTGGCTCGAATCCCCAAGCCAACTAGGTGAAAAATCTGTTGATGTGCCCTTAAGCAAGGCACTTAATCCCAGTTGCTCTGGATAAGAAATGTTGTGACTGACTAAATGAGTCAGTCATCATGACGATGTAGACCAAGTCACACTCCCACTTAGATGATCGACTGGCCTTCTAATGTAGCACAGCCGTTACTTATGGATCCCCAGATGGGTTGTAATAGTCTAAGAGCGCCTATCTTTCTTAATGTGGGATGTAGCAAATGCACTCAACCCACATGAAATACATTAGAATATCATTAGCTACATAATAAAATAAGAGGGGGGGGGGGGGTTATTTGCACAATCAGTGTAGCCTTCTGTTTGTTTTCTTGGATAAACCTTCCAAAACCATTCTTCTACCTTGTCAAAAGCTGTTCTTATTACTGAAACAGAATGTATAATTCTGGGTGTATCTGACCTGAACAGTAGCCCTGATCCACAAAGTGGCTCTGTTCGAGTATCAGGTTTCATGTGAATTATGATGAGGCTTGTGTTTCCCTCCAACTGGGTAAGGCCATTATTCACCAGGCACAGCCTCACCACAACAACAACATTAGAGCCTCACCAATCTGTTTTTTGGGGTCCGATACCGTTTCTGATTTTTTGGGGGGCAAAACCTTCCGATACTGATATATCTGCCGGTACACTGTTTTACAGCTGGGAAATTAAAATAAAAAAGAGCAATTGTCCACTAACTATGCTACAGACTTTGTGACAATTATGACACATAAGAATGTCCACAAGTGTTCAGATAAGAATGAAATTCCCTTTTTTTTCATCCTATATTTGAATCTCAGTTATTGTGGAGTTATCAGCCGATACCGATATAACATTAAAAGGCCGATACCGGCCGACAATATCAGTGAACCGATATACCAGTCCGGCTCTGAACAACATTACCGCCTCCAACTGTAAGCAACCAGACCTGCTTGTGTCCAAGTCAAGCTAAGAAAATGCACTTGTGCAAATGAACAACGGTGGGGAATGTACCCAATTGTCATACTTGAGTAAAAGTAAAGATACCTTAATAGAGAATGACTCAAGTAAAAGTGAAAGTTCCCCAGTAAGATACTACTTGAGTAAAAGTCTAAAAGCATTTGGTTTTAAATATACTTAAGTATCAAAAGTCAATTTAAAAGTATGAATTGAAAATTCCTTATATTAAGCAACCCAGACAGCACAATTTTCTTGTTTTTAAAATTGACGGATAGCCAAATTTACAGATAGCACACTCCAACACTCAGACCTAATTTACAAATGAAGCATTTGTGTTTGATGAGTCTGCAAGATCAGAGGCAGTAGGGACGACCAGGGATGTTCTCTGGATAAGTGTGTGAATTGGACCATGTTCTGTCCTGCTAAGCATTCAAAATGTAATGAGAAAATGTATGGAGTAAAAAGTACATTATTTTCTTTAGGGATGTAGTGAAGTAAAAGTAAAAGTTTTCAAAAATATAAATAGTCAAGTAAAGTACAGATACCCCCAAAAACTACTTTAAACTATTTTTACTTAAGTGCTTTACACCACTATAATTGAATAATGATCTTTATTCTGTTTTGATCATTTTCTCCGTTTAAGATACAAGGATATAAGGAATTAGAGGCACTGTCAATGTCATACGAATGAGAGTACAGATTCGTATATGAGAGAGTATATCCAATCGGTCCAGATGAGAACTAGGCTGTCACAGCCAATCATACCAGACAAGCAAGTTCAGTCAGACACCCAACAGGGGTCACATTACAATTCATAGCAAACATTCTTCCAATTAGATACAAGTTGGATTTAAGTACAAAACATTGTTTAATTTTGAGAAAGTTTTTTTCCCAATAAATATACTGTAGATTTCCCCATCACCATTGGAGTCAGAGATCATATTTACTTGTTGTTGAGTGTCATTGCACTGATAAGTGTATACGTGTGTGTTTGCTGCAGTGTGCTGGCAAGAGGGGGGGAGCGAGGGTTCCTACACCAGTGGTTCCCAAACATTTTTGATAAAGTTTTTCAAATGTTCTTGTGATCTACCAGATCACAACGTAAAAGATCACTGCAGCCCACCATTAATTGATTGATGTCATTGATTGGCTCACTTGGTTTCCCAGGCTTGAATCAGTTTGTCCCACACCATTGACCCCCCATTTGGGTACCACTGAGCTACACCCATTGAGCTTCTTGTGGGTACTGGGTAGGTGTGTGGGTGAAGGAGAGAGCAAGCTACACACCTCTCTCTAGGGCCCTACCCTCTCTCCAGGGCCCTGCCCTCTCTCCAGGGCCCTGCCCTCTCTCCAGGGCCCTGCCCTCTCTCCTTACCTGCAGCAGTGTTTCGGCCTTCCCCAGAGCCTTGTCCGTCTCTGATAACGCCCCCTCCAGCTCCTCGCTGTGCCTCCCCTGGCTCTGTAGCTCCGCCCTCATCGCCCCTAGGGACTCCTCACCCCCTGCCTGATTGGTCCTCCCAGGCTGGGCGACGCCCCCTAGGCTCTCCTGTTGGATCTGCTGCTCAAGCTGGGCGGAGCGAGACGAGAAGTCGTGGAGTCGCCTGCCGCAGTCGTCCATCTTGGAATGGAGCTCCCCTAGCCTCCTCCTCATCCCCCTCTCTCTCTCCACCTCCGCCTGCAGCTCTTCCTCCCAGAACGTCTCGTGGGCCAACTCGGCCTGGTTCCTCCTGGCTGCCTGCTCCAGAGCTTCCATCTCCTCCGGGAGACGAGCCTCTGGGACAGGGGAGGGGGCCGAGGAGGCCCTGTTCCAGGACCGAGAGTCTCTCTCCATGATTTCCAGCTGGGCCTCAATGGCCCTCAGCCTCTCCTGCTGCTGTAGAACCTGCCGGAAAACCTCCTCTTTGGACGGGCCCACTGGAGGGGAGGGAGAGGGAGAGTGGGGGGAGGGAGAAGGGGAGTGTGAGGAGGGAGCATGGTGGGGAGGGATGGGGCTGGGTGAGGTCCTCTGTTCGGGGGAGTCGCGGGGAGACTTTCTGATGAGCTGCTTGGCTTTGGTTCTGGGGGAGGTGGAGGGCCCCAGGTTGAAGGTGAGGGACTTCTTGGGCTGGTTGTGTTTGAGGGGCTCTGGGTCGGGGTGTTTGGGCAGGGGAAGAGGGGTAACCCGGTCCTGGCTGGTACCAGAACCAGACCCTGGTCCATCACTGCTACTGGGGCCGGTGCGGCGCAGGAAGAACTGGACATCGTTGCTGTGCTGGCCCAGCTTGGCCAGGGACTCCAGGGGCTTCTCATTGGCTAACAGTTGCCTCTCTGAGTCCCTCAGTCTCTGGATTAGCACATAGCGACCTGTCTGACCTGTGGCAGGAAGAGAGCGGGAAAGAGATCGGGAGAGAGAGGGAGAGACAGAGAGCCACAAATCACCACACATACCAGACATCACCACACAAATACACAGTAAGTGGGCATCATGTTGACACCCAAAGTTCCATAATATATACAGTTAACTGCTAGTTTCCCTCTCTCTAGCTCTGGGCTATGGCTAATGGCTATACAAGACTCTAAACTCTAGGTCTGCAGTCCTTCACTCAACTCTCTCTCTCTCTCTCACTCACTTCTCTTAGCAATGAAAAATATGAGTAGAAGACTGTTGTATAAGTCTTATACAACATATAAACATGTTCAAACAAACTGAAATCTCCATGAGGACTCTGAAATGAGGACAAGCTCTCCCTAATGACCTGGCAGCCGCTCACGCACAGAGGAAAGGAAACTGCTAAATATGGAGTTTAGTTTTTGGCACTGCAGTATGCGGCTTCAGTACAGCCTGAGGGTGTGGTGACAGAAGCTTGCTCCATACCAAGTCAACCCCTAGCCCCTTTCCCCCTTGGCACTTCTTTGAGGTCAGAAAGGATGGGATAGGTGGAAGACATATGGTAATACAGGAGTTCCACCTTGCACTATGATCAGTGGGATTTTCACCATATTGCTGAATCCTATCCAATCTTTTCAGATCTAGTTAAGTGACTATGGGGTAGGGGCCAGTCAGGGTTGGTTTGGAAAGAGAGGAAGAGAGACTGAGATACTGACCAATGGCCTGAGCCAGTGCGATGACCACATCCTGGCAGGAAGTCTCCTCTGATAGGCCACAGACCACGCGCACCACTCCATCCACCCACACCTTCAGCTCCATCTGAGACACCACGCTATGAGATGTGACAAGGACTTCCGTTCAGATCCGCTTGGCTTGGCTCGGATTGGCTCAGTTCAGCATTGCATGGTACTACTGACTCCTCTCTGCAAGGAAGAGAAACATGGATAAGATTAATTAACAACACCCTCACAACCAACCAACCAACCAACCGACCAACCAACCAACCAACCAACCAACCAACCAACCAACCAACCGAACCAACCAACCAACCCAACCAACCAACCAACCAACCGAACCAACCAACCAACCGAACCAACCAAACCAACCGAACCAACCAACCAACCGAACCAACCAACCAACCAACCAACCAACCAACCAACCAACCAACCGAACCAACCAACCAACCAACCGAACCAACCAACCAACCGAACCAACCAACCAACCAACCGAACCAAAATATTATACATGTTACACAGAACATGTCGAACTTCCACAACGTTATCTAGCCAAAGGGGGTGAAAAAAAGTCATCCCTCAAGACACAGCAGCATAATATTGTTGCTAACTTTAACACACCCTGTAGGCATCTGTGTCACATACAAGTGGCCCATTTCCTTCTCCATCTGTTGATTATTGAGGCTATGGGTTTAGCATCTCTCCTGCAGGCTTTATACGTAACAGAGCCGTTTTGACGTCAGGCCCTGCGTATGTGTGACTGAGTCTACCAGCAGTGAATGAGGTTTATATTTCCAGCCCACTGCTCCTGGGGAGCTGAGCAGAGCCGAGTATTGCGTTCCTGAAGTTTCCTGTTGGTTAGTTAGAGCTCCGATGGTACCTCACGGACCCGAGAGCGTCAACACAGATCTGTAACCCAATTAAATTTCCCACTTCCCTCCTTCAAAGACGTTAAGACAGCTTATTGCCAAAGGGAGTGGACAGGCAGAATGCACTGTAGCCACTGTGTGTGTGTGTGTGTTCCACTTTGATGCCTCCCACCAGGAGCTGACCTGGCAGACCTGGCAGACCTGGAACTTCAGAGACTGTCTCTGGGAAGAGCAGCGCAGCCTAACACAGGATGAGATTTACCTTAAGCCTGAGTGTATTTCACAGTGACGAACAGGAACAGCACTTACCACTTCCCTGTGTGCCGATTTATGACTATGCTTGATCTGCTCTCCACTAATAACAAGGCAATAACATGCGTAGCCTGACTCAAAGTCAATAAAGCACACACAGAGACCTTATTTTTTATTTATATGACAGTAGTAGTAGGCTAGGCCTATAAAAGTGTCTCATTTGGCACATGATAACTCAGTAAGGCCAAAGACACCAATATGGCAGCGTGATCCTTAGAAAGGTTCTGTCAACATGAGTAATAGATCATATGACCCACTTGCTGTGTAACTGGCACACAGCACAGCTAGTGTTCGAGCTCCTCCCCCTAGCCTAGCTCCTCCCCCTCCTCTCGCTGAGGTGTTTTAACCCAAATCGTCTATTATCTCCTCCCCATTTTGAATGTTGACTGTGGTCCAGGCGCCACCTATACGGGAGCTGCCCAGCAGGAATGCACTGACTTCATCTGACGAGCACAAGAATTCCAGCTTTCTTAACAAACGTCATTATTACGGTTTATATACCATTACTAGCTCCCCTCCCTGTGACCAAACTACCCCCAACATTACTCATGATGTGGTATTTATAGGCCAAACACTGGACGAGCTGGGTATCATCAGGGGAGCTCATTTGGCAACAGGACACAGAACTATTCGCAACACCACCACACAAAGGAGTCAAAACTCAACATTGCCACATTTTTATCTATCTTCCGGTTACTCACACAGGCTGTTTTCATTTAGAATGCAAGTCAGGGAGGGAGGAAGGGTTCATCTGCGTATCAACCTCACCAAAAGAGCATTCTAGCACTATGGTGGAATTGTCACGACTGACCAAAATATTTTTTCACTGTACTGCAATAACTATGTGCACATAAAAAACTCACACACAGACCAAAGTGTGTTCACTCTAATCGAGATGAGATAAAATGAGTCATCAATCTCTATCGCATTGCTTATCTCCTTCAATAACAGCCCTCTTTCCTTCCTCTGGTATCGGTCAGGCCGAGAGCAGTGGAATGCTACCTTACAGGCCTGTGTGAGAGAGAGGGAGAGAGAGACGCTGGAACAAACTCTCCTTTGTCTGTGAGAAGACTAGGACTCTAAAAATATACTCAGTAAACCAGTAAATCAAACATGGCATCCAACACCAACCCATCACAATGGCCTGAGAGAGACACCGCTCAACACACTCAGGTAGGAAACTGGAACAAACACGACACCTGAATTCTACAAAATGGCTTCCTTTCCTTGTCACTTGTATTGAATCTGCCGAACTGGACGATAGATGGAAGCAAGTGTAAAAGTTGATATAGGCCTCCAAAGATTTCCTTTAATTTATCTAGTGTTTTCAGATGGTTGTAACATCAGGTGGTGAGATAAGGTGAGGACATATTAGATAAGAAGAGGGTAACGCTTTGGATTAACAGAGGTATCTGTCCCCTGACCCCTATACATTAGCTCAATCTCATATAGCACCTCACCTGACCAAGTCTTATTATCCAAATGAGCCCTGTGTGTTGGGGGTGTGACAGGTTCCCACGCTGCCTATGACACCCTGTGACAGCTTAGGAGTAGAGTGTGCCATGACAAGCTGTCCTCCAACAAAAACACACCTCCTAGACAGTGAAATGTGATCAAGCACAGCAACAGGAAATAAACCAACCACGTTACTGCCTGGCTATTCTCACTGTTTGTCACAGGAACAACAGTGGTATCTATGGGGCATTACCATGTAAAAAGCCCCATGAGCACTATCATGTGAAGTTTATAGGAGAACATACAATTTGGTGTCAAATGGAAGCTAAGAGAAATAAGGCATATGTGTTTTTGAACCATTTTCCAGGAATTAGCTACATTTTTTTTCTCCACTGTACTCTAATGTGATGTGCTGTCCAAACTTGTGAAACACAGACGTCTGTAATTGGTTCAGATTTTGTCTGGCCAGGGCGGACTGACCAAATGTCAATTACTTTCAACATCCAAGGACGTCCACTGTCAGTCGGTGCTTGATACATTGAATAGAAAACAAGAGTAGGTGTCATGGGAGGTGTCAGTAAGAGCTGGGAGAAGTGACATAATATTGAGAGAGGAGAGAGAGAAAGAGGGAGAGGGAGGGGCTGTCAAGACTGTTGTCACAGTCTTGCCTTGACCACTAGACAACAGAAAGAGAAAGAAAAAAAACATTATGGGCTCAACATAACAACATGTCAGTGGAAGGGAGGACAGTAGCAGGTGACCAGTGGAAGGGAGGACAGTAATAGGAGACCAGTGGAAGGGATGACAGTAGCAGGAGACCAGTGGAAGGGAGGACAGTAGCAGGTGACCAGTGGAAGGGAGGACAGTAGCAGGTGACCAGTGGAAGGGAGGACAGTAGCAAGTGACCAGTGGAAGGGATGACAGTAGCAGGAGACCAGTGGAAGGGATGACAGTAGCAGGTGACCAGTGGAAGGGAGGACAGTAGCAGGTGACCAGTGGAAGGGATGACAGTAGCAGGTGACCAGTGGAAGGGATGACAGTAGCAGGAGACCAGTGGAAGGGATGACAGTAGCAGGTGACCAGTGGAAGGGATGACAGTAGCAGGAGACCAGTGGAAGGGAGGACAGTAGCAGGTGACCAGTGGAAGGGAAGACAGTAGCAGGTGACCAGTGGAAGGGAAGACAGTAGCAGGTGACCAGTGGAAGTGAGGACAGTTGCAGGAGACCAGTGGAAGGGAGGACAGTAGCAGGAGACCAGTGGAAGGGAGGACAGTAGCAGATGACCAGTGGAAGGGAGGACAGTAGCAGGTAACCAGTGGAAGGGAGGACAGTAGCAGGTGACCAGTGGAAGGGAGGACAGTAGCAGGTGACCAGTGGAAGGGAGGACAGTAGCAGGAGACCAGTGGAAGGGAGGACAGTAGCAGATGACCAGTGGAAGGGAGGACAGTAGCAGGTGACCAGTGGAAGGGAGGACAGTAGCAGGTGACCAGTGGAAGGGAGGACAGTAGCAGGTGACCAGTGGAAGGGAGGACAGTAGCAGGAGACCAGTGGAAGGGAGGACAGTAGCAGGTAACCAGTGGAAGGGAGGACAGTAGCAGGAGACCAGTGGAAGGGAGGACAGTAGCAGGAGACCAGTGGAAGGGAGGACAGTAGCAGGTGACCAGTGGAAGGGAGGACAGTAGCAGGTAACCAGTGGAAGGGAGGACAGTAGCAGGACACCAGTGGAAGGGAGGACAGTAGCAGGTGACCAGTGGAAAGGAGGACAGTAGCAGGAGACCAGTGGAAGGGAGGACAGTAGCAGGTGACCAGTGGAAGGGAGGACAGTAGCAGGAGACCAGTGGAAGGGAGGACAGTAGCAGGAGACCAGTGGAAGGGAGGACAGTAGCAGGTGACCAGTGGAAGGGAGGACAGTAGCAGGAGACCAGTGGAAGGGAGGACAGTAGCAGGAGACCAGTGGAAGGGAGGACAGTAGCAGGAGACCAGTGGAAGGGAGGACAGTAGCAGGTGACCAGTGGAAGGGAGAACAGTAGCAGGTGACCAGTGGAAGGGAGGACAGTAGCAGGTAACCAGTGGAAGGGAGGACAGTAGCAGGAGACCAGTGGAAGGGAGGACAGTAGCAGGTGACCAGTGGAAGGGAGGACAGTAGCAGGTAACCAGTGGAAGGGAGGACAGTAGCAGGAGACCAGTGGAAGGGAGGACAGTAGCAGGTGACCAGTGGAAGGGAGGACAGTAGCAGGTGACCAGTGGAAGGGAGGACAGTAGCAGGTAACCAGTGGAAGGGAGGACAGTAGCAGGAGACCAGTGGAAGGGAGGACAGTAGCAGGAGACCAGTGGAAGGGAGGACAGTAGCAGGTGACCAGTGGAAGGGAGGACAGTAGCAGGAGACCAGTGGAAGGGAGGACAGTAGCAGGAGACCAGTGGAAGGGAGGACAGTAGCAGGTGACCAGTGGAAGGGAGGACAGTAGCAGGTGACCAGTGGAAGGGAGGACAGTAGCAGGTGACCAGTGGAAGGGAGGACAGTAGCAGGTAACCAGTGGAAGGGAGGACAGTAGCAGGAGACCAGTGGAAGGGAGGACAGTAGCAGGTGACCAGTGGAAGGGAGGACAGTAGCAGGTGACCAGTGGAAGGGAGGACAGTAGCAGGTAACCAGTGGAAGGGAGGACAGTAGCAGGAGACCAGTGGAAGGGAGGACAGTAGCAGGTGACCAGTGGAAGGGAGGACAGTAGCAGGTAACCAGTGGAAGGGAGGACAGTAGCAGGTGACCAGTGGAAGGGAGGACAGTAGCAGGTGACCAGTGGAAGGGAGGACAGTAGCAGGTAACCAGTGGAAGGGAGGACAGTAGCAGGTGACCAGTGGAAGGGAGGACAGTAGCAGGTAACCAGTGGAAGGGAGGACTGTAGCAGGTAACCAGTGGAAGGGAGGACAGTAGCAGGTAACCAGTGGAAGGGAGGACAGTAGCAGGTGACCAGTGGAAGGGAGGACAGTAGCAGGAGACCAGTGGAAGGGAGGACAGTAACAGGTGACCAGTGGAAGGGAGGACAGTAGCAGGAGACCAGTGGAAGGGAGGACAGTAGCAGGTAACCAGTGGAAGGGAAGACAGTAGCAGGTAACCAGTGGAAGGGAGGACAGTAGCAGGAGACCAGTGGAAGGGAGGACAGTAGCAGGTAACCAGTGGAAGGGAGGACAGTAGCAGGTAACCAGTGGAAGGGAGGACAGTAGCAGGTGACCAGTGGAAGGGAGGACAGTAGCAGGTGACCAGTGGAAGGGATGACAGTAGCAGGTAACCAGTGGAAGGGAGGACAGTAGCAGGTGACCAGTGGAAGGGAGGACAGTAGCAGGTAACCAGTGGAAGGGAGGACAGTAGCAGGAGACCAGTGGAAGGGAGGACAGTAGCAGGAGACCAGTGGAAGGGAGGACAGTAGCAGGTGACCAGTGGAAGGGAGGACAGTAGCAGGAGACCAGTGGAAGGGAGGACAGTAGCAGGTAACCAGTGGAAGGGAGGACAGTAGCAGGTAACCAGTGGAAGGGAGGACAGTAGCAGGTAACCAGTGGAAGGGAGGACAGTAGCAGGAGACCAGTGGAAGGGAGGACAGTAGCAGGTAACCAGTGGAAGGGAGGACAGTAGCAGGTAACCAGTGGAAGGGAGGACAGTAGCAGGAGACCAGTGGAAGGGAGGACAGTAGCAGGTGACCAGTGGAAGGGAGGACAGTAGCAGGTGACCAGTGGAAGGGAGGACAGTAGCAGGTAACCAGTGGAAGGGAGGACAGTAGCAGGTAACCAGTGGAAGGGAGGACAGTAGCAGGTAACCAGTGGAAGGGAGGACAGTAGCAGGTAACCAGTGGAAGGGAGGACAGTAGCAGGTAACCAGTGGAAGGGAGGACAGTAGCAGGTAACCAGTGGAAGGGAGGACAGTCGCAGGTAACCAGTGGAAGGGAGGACAGTAGCAGGTAACCAGTGGAAGGGAGGACAGTAGCAGGTAACCAGTGGAAGGGAGGACAGTAGCAGGTAACCAGTGGAAGGGAGGACAGTAGCAGGTAACCAGTGGAAGGGAGGACAGTCGCAGGTAACCAGTGGAAGGGAGGACAGTAGCAGGTAACCAGTGGAAGGGAGGACAGTAGCAGGTAACCAGTGGAAGGGAGGACAGTAGCAGGTAACCAGTGGAAGGGAGGAGCCTTTGCTTATTCCTCATTTCTCATATGGAAAATGGTTGAAACATGTATAGTGGAGTCCTAAATTATTGACACCCCTGATAAATAAAGTAGTCAAAAGTTCAGTATTTGGTCCCATATTTCTAGCATGCTATGATAACATCAAGCTTGTGAATCTACAAACTTGTTGGATGCACTTCTTTCTGGTTGTGTTTCAGATCATTTTGTGCTCAATATAAATGAATTGTTAATAATGTATTGTGTCATTGTCACGTCTACTCCTGCTCCACCTCTCCAGCGCTCGACGTCTCTAGGTTTACTAACCACCAGTCCTGGCAACCCATCATATACGCACACCTGTGCCTCAAGTGTTCTCTCTACAGCTCTAGTGGACTCCAGTGCCGCTGGGAACATCATCGACCAGGCCCTCGCCTCCTCCCTGAACTTAACCTCATACCCGCTCTCCTCTCCTTTTCCTGTCCCAAGCCACGGATATGCGACCATTGGGATCCGGCACATCACAGCACCACTCACTCTCACTGTGGGAGAGCCTTCACGGAGAAGCTGAGGGTCATGGTCAGTCTCACATTCGGATACTGGCCTCTGTCCCATGGGCAGGTGGAGAGGACCAACCAGGACCTGGGGAGGTTACTTAGGAGTCACTGCCTGGACCGGCAGGGGGAGTGGGCCTCAGAACTCACTTTGTCACTCCTCCACCGAGCTGTCTCCCTACCAGTGCGTCCTGGGGTACCAGCCGGCCCTGGCCCCGTGGACACCGAGCCAGATTGAAGCCTATGCGGTGGATGAGTGGTTCCGGCGTGCAGAGGAGGTTTGGAACGCCTCCCACGAGAGGCTCCAATGTGCCGTCAACCGACAGAAGGACCAGGCGGACCGCCACCGTAGTGAGGCTCCCGTGTTCCATCCTGGTGATCGCGTCTGACTCTCCACCAGGAACCTCCCGCTCCGCTTGCCCTGTCGGAAGCTGAGTTTGTGGGGCATTTCAATGTCCTCCGGAGGGTCATTGAGTTAATATACCGATTACAGCTCCTCACTAACTACCGGATCTGACCTTATTTTCATGTTTCCCTCCTCAGGCCGATGGTTCCTGGTCTCCTGGCTGATGCTGTCCCCCACGACACTCCTCCACCTCCCTTGGATGTTGAGGGAAGCCCTGCCTATGCCGTCAGATCCCTCCTGGACTCCCAATGTTGTGTCCCATCATTAGGTACACCTGAACTTCATCACTACCCTGATTACTCACCTTTTATTTAGCCCTCAGTTGTCATCAGTCCTTAGGTGTTATTGTTTTCTCCCACATTCAGTACTCTTCACATGTCATCAGTCCTTAGGTGTTATTGTTTTCTCCCACATTCAGTACTCTTCTCATGTCATCAGTCCTTAGGTGTTATTGTTTTCTCCCACATTCAGTACTCTTCTCATGTCATCAGTCCTTAGGTGTTATTGTTTTCTCACACATTCAGTACTCTTCTCATGTCATCAGTCCTTAGGTGTTATTGTTTTCTCACACATTCAGTACTCTTCTCATGTCATCAGTCCTTAGGTGTTATTGTTTTCTCCCACATTCAGTACTCTTCACATGTCATCAGTCCTTAGGTGTTATTGTTTTCTCCCACATTCAGTACTCTTCTCATGTCATCAGTCCATTATTCACTTCACCTTCTGCACCTGCTTTCTGACTCCCGGTCTGTTACGTTACGCTCATTTTGGAGTCACTTTTATTGTATATTAGAATAGAATATGTTTCTTAACACTACTACATTAATGTGGATGCTACCATGATTATGGATAATCCTGAATGAATTGTGAATAATGATGAGTGAGAAAGTTCATACCCCCAAGAAATGCTACTCTCTCGAAATTACCAAAAAAACAGGGGATATGACCCTCTGTAACTTGCTCACTCGTCATTATTCATGACCCCTACCTTTCTGGAGAAAAATAAATAAATGGTGCACATCTATCCTGGGATAATGTAAGTATGTCAACGAGACGTCCAGCAGCCTCTGACAGCTTCTCCAACCCCAACTGTCTTCAGGTCGACTTCACCACATCCTTACAGCGGCATTTCAAGGCCTGACTAACACTCATCTATGTGGTTGTGGAGGATCCACACAGACCACTGACACATGTTCAGAAACACATCCACCACCACTTTCCAGGTTTTCAAAAACACAAATATCCACCCAGGCCCTCCACACCCAAAAGTCTCAGAGAACAGACAAAAAAGCAGCCCAGAAATATCCCCCGCCCCGACCCCCTCAACCCACCCTGAGTTGCTCAATGCTGCTCTACTCATGCTCATTATCTCCTAGTTCAGTCCAGATCCACCCAGAGAGACAGAACAGTGATTACAGACATGTGCCCTTCCCTTCTCTCACTTCCCTTCTCTTTTCATGCCTCTCATCATCATCATGAAGCCTCCAACATGGCTGCTTGCTACACACTCATCATTATTCCAGTGGAAAAAACAAACACTGACACACAGTCTGGTGCTCTGAAGGCTAAGACTCTTGCCACAGCTTGTTCTAGCATTGAATAGGCTGAATAATGAGGTGCTGCTCCTCAGAAGAGAGAGCTCCTTGTCCTGATAACCTCTAACCATGGTTACCATAGACACATTCCTGTGGCTACTAACTCGCTTGATAGATCACTCTAAACACACACACACACACACACACACACATTCACAAAGATTCACACACACATGCACGCTCACGCAAACGCACACAGATTCACACAAGTACGCAGTGTTTCAAAAGTATCTATAATCTGATTACAATCTTTTTGCTGGTAGCGTGACTGCTGACGCAAACGCACACAGATTCGCACACAGTGGTCCATGCAAACCAATTCTAGGTTTCCACCGTACAGTAGAGGTGATGGTCATTCATTGGTGACATTTGCCTAGTTTAATGTCAGCCAAGCTACTAGGGTCAGCTCTCAGGGGGACAGGAACACACATCTACATTCGACAGAGCACAAAAGACTCAGTACAGGTTTTCCTCAAGTGACCAGCATCAAAGCCCACACCGACACACAGGCAGCATATATCTTTCCATCTGTGTGTAAAAGACTGTTTGTATCTGTATGAGTTACAGTGTCGGCTGTATACAGCACAGGACCCAAGACAAGCAGAGCATGAAGAGGCCTCCATAGGTACTCCACAGCTGTTCATAGAGGGGAACACGCACACACACATTCACAAAGACACACCTACTTGCTGTACGTCAGACACACCTTATAATAAAGGATATGGGAAAACTTTCTGCATGTGCTTTAGGATATGAATCCGATCCAACGCCTTCCCCTTAGGCAGTGAAAAGCAAGGAGCGGTATGGGTGGATGTGTGCCCACACTAACTGTGCTACATGCTAATTCAAATCTATCCCCGCCCCTCAGAGAGAAAGCACTGTTGACACCAAGGCCCAAAACTATTATTGTACAATCACTGAGAGAGAGAGAGAGAGAGAGAGAGAGAGAGAGAGAGAGAGAGAGAGAGAGAGAGAGTATCCCTTGTCACTGAGTAGTCACATGGAAGAGAGGAGAACAATGAGGAACAAAGGCCAGTGTACAGCACACACACCCTCAAAGATGACGCACGCACACACACACAGAGTTTCAAATGCGTTCTCTTTCTCTATGAAACACAAACATTAAAACCCGAATTTCTGTTCTCCCTAATATCCTCACTCACAGGCATACACACACAGTCCTTGACACATCAACAGCCAGTACCAGTGTAAGTATCAACCCCAGCACCCTGAAGTGTGATAATGAGTGTCATTCTGGCTGTCTGGACGGTGGGCAGTGCCCTAGCGACGGGCACGGCTCTGCCTGCTGTGCCACTCTCACCTCTGGGCAGAGCCAGAGACAGTAAACAGCTGGCACCAACCACCCTGGTCCCATCTGCACTTTGGAGAGACTCATTGTTACAATGGTCACAATATATTCCTCTGGGTTCCTCTTGCTTTGCACCCCAGAGACACTGATTGCTGCTCCTATCGGTAATGTACAACAACATAGTCTGTCACAATGGGCTCCACATATTTATGTCGTCCTCACGCTCGCTTTGTTTGTTCGGCTTGACACTCATTCCCGGCTTTGTTGGTTCTGTCCGTCTTGTCAGGCCGTCTGTTTTATGACCATTCTGCCCCAGGTGGGACAGCGATAACGCTATAATAAAACGATTAAACTTTTTTGTCCTCCAACATCCATTCCCTCTATTCTTCTTCTGTCCCTCCATCGTTCAGAGCAGCTCCACAAGTGAGACAGATAAGACTAATAAAACAGCCAATTAGGTCAAATCATCGCCATCTGCATCCAGCAGGGTTCTGACAACATAACCGGATGTCTCCACTGCCGAGCATGTATAGAAGAAAAGGTGACACACATGTCCAGTGGTTTGGAGCAGGTGCTAGAGGTCAAGGCACAGGCTCAGCAAAAAAAATAAAAGATTAAAGAGTTGAGAAACATTACAAAATGTTGTTTCAATGAATCACATGGGAGCGTACCGTAGATCTGAGTGTGCAGTCTTCTTGTACCTTTTTTTTGTTGCAACAGTCCAGAGCAAGCAGCCTAGCAGTTTCTAACTTCCTTGGATGTCTGAGGAGGAGAAAGACAAGATGCTGTCACATTCTGACACTCTAAACACAGACATAAAAAGCACACAAAACTGCCTGCTGCAGTAGGCCCTATCTAAGCATATGTGTTCACATGCAGAAGTGATTAGCAGTAGCTTTGTCCTCCTACAGAGCTGCACTCACTCACTGACTGACTGACTGACTGCCTGCAGTAGAGAACAGGGAGTGGTCACAGGCCCTGGAGGAAATAAGATCTGTGAACTCAAGCCTCCACATGCTGGCCTAAAAAGGACTTTAATTCCTGGAGAACTTTTCAAACAGGACCACACCTCAGACTCGAGCGGATGAACCTTTACGGTCTGTGACAATGTAATAAAGAGGTTTGAACAACAACAAAACCTCAACGAAAGGTTTAGTTTATTAGGAGGTCTTAGCAAAGCAAAAAAAGCATGAAAGGTCCCTGTGTGTGGAGGTAGAGGCAGGATTTTTCTCCTGATTCACAGTCTGTATAGCTGTGTGTATCACGTTTTTTCTCTTACACAGAGGTGGCCAGGCTGCTCTGGCCTCTCTAGACAGCCTGGTCTCATAGACTAGACGTAACATAGTAAAAGTACATTCGGGACACTCAATTTAGCATGATACTGTATGTTACGTTTGGTATGGTTACACAAGACAGAAGGTTACTTGAGTAAATAACTAAAGTAAGTTGCTTAGTCGGTCAGGTTGATGGGTGGAGGTATAACGCAAACGTCTAGCAACCCAAAGGTTACATATTCAAATCTCATCACGGACAACTTTATAATTTTTGGTAATTAGCAATTTTGCAACTACTTACTACTTTTTAGCTACTTTGCAACTACTTAGCATGTTAGCTAACCATTCCCCTCACCTTAACCTTAACCCTGTAACCAACTCCTAAACTTAACTTTAACCCTAACCCTAATCCTAACCCCTAGTCTAGCTAATGTTACCCACCTAGCTAACATTGGCGTTAGCCACCTAGCTAACGTTATTCACAACAACTTGGAATTGGTAACATATATGTTTTGCACATTTGTAACATATTGTACGAATCGCAATTCGTGACATATCATATAAATTGTAATACGTAACATATCATACCAAATGGATGACAGACATCCAAAATGAATACACACCATACCAAATGTAACATATCATACTAATTGGCATGTCCCGGATTTACATTTAATATGTTACATCTACCCCTGAGTCCAGGTTGGACACAGCTTGCTAATTAGACTGAGCAGTTGCCTGGTTTTCCAGCGAATGGAGCGCAGAAACAACTCATGAATAATGCATTTCACAGCACATTAATTTGGCAAATATTTCTCTGAACAAATCCCAAGCACATGTGACTGATCGGCAGAACCTCTTTGAAAATATCCCCTCTGTCTGTCTGTGGTAGCACTATTCAGATGCTAATGACTTAGCAGGAGGCATCATAAACTGTGGTAATAAGTGGTTTCAGCCACTCATATAGAAGAACACTTCACTGCTACAGACATCAATATCAACTCATTATACTGATTGGCTTGCCTTATGTCCTCCAGGTTTGTGGGTTTATTTGCTGCAAGAATTAAAACATTTTTTATAATAAATCTGTGTTCTCAAAGCCTGTCAACAGCGTTTTAGTGGTAAGTTAATAATGTGGACACCTGTGTCTCTACGGCTCTGTGAAATGACAAGGCATATGCCAGCCAGGCATTGTTGAGCAACATCTCACTCAGTTTAAAAGATGCAGAGTAACCACCCAGTTGGATACATATAAACCAACAGTAGCAACATACAGTATAAACACCAACAACAATAAGGCTAACGGACAGACCGACAGAGACAGACACACAAGACATTCAGCGTGTCAGTCCTGCAGCCGAACAGCACAATGTGAAAACCACAGTCTGGGTGAAATCCCAAAGATCATCAACTAGCTACCAAGCATGGCAATACTGACAAAGGAGTTGACTTCTCGTCATCACCAGTCAGTGTCAGTCAGTGGGACAGTGACTTGATGACAGGTTCCTACTCTAAACCACAGAAAAAGCACACATCTGGGCAAAACGGTTTATATAGTCATGCCCAATCAGAGGTTATGGTGTGGTTTAATCATACCAAGAGAATAATATAGGTTTTGCTCACACTAATGACTCACCCCTACCTCATCCACTCACTGGCCTGACTAAATTCACTGTTTTCGTCTGATTTAACTAACTCAACAGTTTACCCCCCTATGTTCACTAGACCAGTGTTTTCCAAATGGTGGGTCAGGGACAACTGGTGGGTCACAGCTGATTCCTTTTCAGTCGTTACATATCACTTCTCCATACTATGTAATATGTATTTCTATGTATTTCCTGTGAATCTAGTAATGTTTTATTCCCCTGTTCAGAGAAATTTCTCTGTCACTTGCATTATTTACCAAACAGTACTGATAAAGTAGCAGGTGGCCACTAGATTCCGTTTTATGTGTCCCCAACCGATTGTGTTTTTGTTCATATCCTTACATTGTTTGTAACGTATTTTTTTACTTACTTTGTACATAATGTTGCCGCTACCGTCTCTTATGACCTCAGGACTGCGATTACTCACCACGGACTGGAAGAATAATTGTTTTCCTTTAACGAGTCTGATGAGCCCGACGCGAACAATATATTGCTTTCTCGGGAACAGGCCCAGATCCCCGTGATTTGCGTGAAGAGGAGGCAGAGCAAAAGGGGCCAGAGGGTGGGCTGCCTTCTGAGAATTCGTAGGCGATCAAATAAACCCCCACTTCCTTCCATTCTGCTAGCAAACGTGCAATCTTTTGAGAATAAATCATTGACGTAGACGGAAGATTAAACTACCAACGGGACATTCAAAATTATAATATGTTATGCTTCAAAGGGTTGTGGCTGAACGGCAAAACTATCAACAAACAGCTGGCTGGTTATACAATGTATCGGCAGGATAGAACAGCGGCGTCTGGTAAGACAAGGGGAGGCGGACTATGTATTTTTGTAAACAACAGCTGGTGCACGATATCTAAGGAAGTCTCAATGTTTTGCTCATCTGAGGTAGAGTATCTCATGATAAAAGGAAGACCACACTATCTACCTAGAGAGTTTCCATCTATATTCTTCGTAGCTGTCTATTTGCCACCACAAACCGATGTTGGCACTAAGACTGCACGCAATGAGCTGTATACAGCCATAAACAAACAGGAAAACTGTCATCCAGAGGCGTCGCTTCTACTGGCCGGTGACTTTAATGCAGGGAAACTTAAATCTGTTTTACCTCGATTCCCACCAGCATGTTAAATGTGCAACCAGAGGGGGGAAAAAAAAAAACTCTGGACCACCTTTACCCCACATACAGAGATGCATACAATGCTCTCTTCGCCCTCCATTTGGCAAATCTGACCATAATTCTATCCTCCTGACTCCTGCTTAAAAGCAAACATTTAAGTAGGAAGCACCAGTGACTAGATCAATAAAAAAGTGGTCAGATGAAGCAGATGCTAAGCTACAGGACTGTTTTGTTAGCACAGACTGGAATATGTTCCAGGATTCCCCCAATGGCATTGAGGAGTACACCACATCAGTCATGGGCTTCATCAATAAGTGCATCGATGATGTCGTCCCCACGGTGACCGTACGTACATACCCCAACCAGAAGCCATGGATTACAGGCAACATCCGCACTGAGCGAAAGGCTAGAGCTGCTGCTTTCAAGGAGCGGGACTGTAACCCGGAAGCTTATAAGAAATCCCGCTATGCCCTCCGACAAACCATCAAACAGGCAAAGCGTCAATACAGGACTAAGATCGAATTGTACTACACCGGCTCTGACACTCGTCGGATGTGGCAGGGCTTGCAAACCATTACAGACTACAAAGGGAAGCACAGGCGAGCGCTGCCCAGTGACACGAGCCTACCAGATGAGCTAAACTACTTCTATGCTCGCTTCGGGGCAAATAACACTGAAACATGCATGAGGGCACCAGGAGTTCCTTACGACCGTGTGATCACGCTCTCCGCAGTCGATGTGAGACCTTTAAACAGGTCAACATTCACAAGGCCACAGGGCCAGACGGATTACCAGGACGTGTACTGCGAGCATGCGCTGACCAACTGGCAAGTGTCTTCACTGACATTTTCAACCTCTCCCTGTCTGAGTCTGTAATACCAACATGTTTTAAGCCTGTCTAAATGTCTACCGACCCATAGCACTTACGTCTGCAGCCATGAAGTGCTTTGAAATGCTGGTCCTGGCTCATATCAACACCATTATCCCACTTCAATTTGCATACCACCCCAACAGATTCACAGATGATGCAATCGCTATTGCACTCCACACTGCCCTTTCCCACCCGGACAAAAGGAACACCTATGTGAGAATACTATTAATTTACTACAGCTCAGCGTTCAACACCATAGTGCCCTCAAAGCTCATCAATAAGCTAAGGACCCTGGGACTAAGTACCTCCCTCTGAAATTGGATCTTGGACTTCCTGACTGGCCACTCCAAGTGGTAAGGGTAGGTAACAACATATCCGCCACGCTGATCCTCAACCCAGGGGCCCCTCAGTGGTGTGTGCTCAGTCCCCTCCTGTACTCCCTAATCACTCATGACTGCACAGCCAGGCATGACTCCAACACCATCATTAAGTTTGCTGATGACACAACAGTGGTAGGTCTGATCACCGATGATGATGAGACCGCCTATAGGGAGGAGGTCAGAGACCTGGCCGTGTTGTGCAAGGACAACAACCTCTCCCTCAACGTGATTAAGACAAAGGAGATGATTGTGGACTACAGGAAAAAGAGGGCCGAGCACGCCCTCATTCTCATCAACGGGGCTGCAGTGGAGCAGGATGAGAGCTTCAAGTTCCTTGCTGTCCACATCACCAACAAACTAACATGGACCAAGCACACCATGACAGTCGTGAAGAGGGCATGACTAAACCTATTCCCCCTCAGGAGACTGAAAAGCTATGAAAAGCCAACTGACATTTACTCCTGATGTGCTGACCTGTTGCACCCCCTGTGATTATTATTATTTTACCATGCTGGTCATTTATGAACATTTGAACATCTTGACCATGTTCTGTTATACTCTCCACCCAGCACAGCCAGAAGAGGACTGGCCACCCCTCATAGCCTGGTTCCTTACTAGGTTTCTTCCTAGGTTTTGGCCTTTCTAGGGAGTTTTTCCTAGCCACAGTGCTTCTACACCTGCATTGCTTGCTGTTTGGGGTTTTAGGCTGGGTTTCTGTACAGCACTTTGAGATATCAGCTGGTGTAAGAAGGGCTATATAAATACATTCGATTTGATTTGATCCTCAAAAGATCCATCGAGAGCATTGGTTGCATCACTGCCTGGTATGGCAACAGCTCGGCCTCCAACCGCAAGGCACTACAGTGCGAATGGCCTAGTACATCACTGGGGCCAAGCTTCCTGCCATCCAGGACCTCTATACCAGGCAGTATCAGAAGAAGGCCCTAAAAATTGTCAAAGACTCCAGCCACCCTAGTCATAGACTTTTCCCTCTGCTGCCCTATGGCAAGTGGCACCGGAGAGCCAAGTCTCGGTCCAAGAGGCTGCTAAACAGCTTCTACCCCCAAGCCATAACATCTAATCAAATCACTACCCACACTACCCACCCCCCTTTACACCGCTGCTACTCTCTGTTATTATCATCTATGCATAGTTAATTTAATAACTCTACCTACATGTACATATTACCTCAGATAACCAGTGCCCCCCCCCCTGTATATAGTCTCACTCACTTGTTATTTTACTGCTGCTCTTTAATTACTTGTTACTTTTATTTCTTATTCTTATTCTTATCCGTATTATTATTATTTTAAACTGCATTGTTGGTTAGAGGCTCGTAAGTAAATATTTCACTGTTGTTCACACCTGTTGTATTCGGCACATGTGACTAATACAATTTGATTTGTGTCCAGGAAACGGATCCTTTGTGTGCGGTTTATTCCCTTCAAAAAAGGCCTGGGTTAGTCACTGCTAGACTATTCCTGGTGAACAACCAAACAATTAGGCTACAGCAGTTCTAATGTTTTCCATGTTATGGTCTTTAACCGTCTTCAAATGGTCAAACCCCAAACACACACTGTATAGTGTTTCGCTATTGTAACGGTATTGGGTTGTGTTGAATGGTAAAACCCCCCAAACACACACTGTATAGTGTTTCGCTATTGTAACGGTATTGGGTTGTGTTGTGTTTAATGGTAAACCCCCCAAACACACACTGTATAGTGTTTTGCTATTGTAACGGTATTAGGTTGTGTTGTGTTTAATGGTAAACCCCCCAAACACACACTGTATAGTGTTTTGCTATTGTAACGGTATTGGGTTGTGTTGTGTTTAATGGTCAAACCCCCAAACACACACTGTATAGTGTTTTGCTATTGTAACGGTATTGGGTTGTGTTGTGTTTAATGGTAAACCCCCCAAACACACACTGTATAGTTTTTTGCTATTGTAACGGTATTGGGTTGTGTTTAATGGTAAACCCCCCAAACACACACTGTATAGTGTTTTGCTATTGTAACGGTATTGGGTTGTGTTGTGTTTAATGGTAAAACCCCCAAACACACACTGTATAGTGTTTTGCTATTGTAACGGTATTGGGTTGTGTTGTGTTTAATGGTAAAACCCCCAAACACACACTGTATAGTGTTTTGCTATTGTAACGGTATTGGGTTGTGTTGTGTTTAATGGTAAACCCCCCAAACACACACTGTATAGTGTTTTGCTATTGTAACGGTATTGGGTTGTGTTGTGTTTAATGGTAAACCCCCCAAACACACACTGTATAGTGTTTTGCTATTGTAACGGTATTGGGTTGTGTTGTGTTTAATGGTAAATATCACTAATCACAATACAAGGAGCTTTTACAAAATTATTTTATTGAAAAACATAAGACTGCCATGCAATTAATAATTTTATTCGGATTGTAACTACTTTTTAGTCCTTAGCTCATTTCTCCATCAAAGTCTGGGGCTTTTAGGAAAAGTGTTCATATGAGAATTGCATAGGGATAGCCTTCTCATAGATCGGCCACTTATTGGACTATTCAATGCTAGTTGGGTTTAAGCATTAGGTTGCTAATAGGACAAACTGAATTTGTTTCATGGAGGACTAGCTTGAAATGTGACGATGACGACACAATTTATTTTCATAATGAGCCAAATCTATTGGTGTTCTGCACAAAGTTGCAAAGGGAATGGTGTGATCTATTTAATAAACACAAGAGACCAGAAAAATTGATAAAACAGTGTGGCAGTATAGCATGAACAGCAGCATATAGTGATGCTACTTTATGGTAAATAATGTAAGTGACTTCAATTATACATTTCTCTGAACAGCGGAAAAAAACATCACAGGGAATACATGACATAGTATGGAGAAGTAATACTCCAAGCTACAGCTTTATAATACTTGTAAAACATAGAGAGCTGATACTGTATAGTGGTTGTTGGGGTGGGATTGGCATGGGGTGTGGGGGGGTCCGTTGTGTCTTTTGACCATTTCTTTTGGATTCCTCATGTCTTATTCAATGGCAGGAAGAAGTTTGGTCCAATCCAGATGTTGGTGCTATATTTATTGAATATTATCTGAATACTATAAATTAAAATGTCCAATTTGGGTGAGATCAAGTATCTTAATTTCTCAGTGATCAAATTATATTTCTATAATGCTAACCGTATCTGTTACTAACTACAAAAAAAACAATTTCAGAACAATCTGAGATGGTGAGTGTCGAAATCCTCTTTCTTGTGCTTTTTGAGGTGGAACGACCCATCTGCTTCTGTTTAATTGGTGGGGCGGTAAAACTCTGTTTTAGGTGGGAGTTTGACAGACATCAGCAGGAAATCAAGTTTGGGAAGAGCTGAACTATGTAGCAGGCCCAGTTTTAGCGGCTAATAAAGACAACAATAGAGGCTTACTCATAGTTCCTCAGACCTACCTCATCCACAACTGACCTAACTGGATAAACACTTTATTCACTACTGTAAAGTATACAGCAGGCAATGTTTTTGTGAATAAATGAAGATGAAAAATAGAATGCTACTTATCGTGCCTCAGCCCTATACAGCCCCTCCACTGATATGAGAAACGGAGAAAGTGAGGAGTGACTGGTGTGGCTATTGGGGTCTACAGAGTACAGGAGGCATTATTGTTAGCAGAGCTACAGCCATAGACTGCTGATGGGCACCTATATGTGTAATTATAAACTCTCTACCTGACTCAGCACAACCGCAGGCCTGGAAGGGAGATCACACACACACACACACACACACACACACACACACACACACGCACACGCACACGCGCGCACACGCGCGCACGATAAAACACATTCTGAAGTGGCTGAATTTGAATAACTGAAAAAAGGAATAAGAGAGTAGAGAAATAATGTCAGACAGAGAAGTGAAGGAAATTAGTCTATATCAGAGTTTCCCAACTGGCCCCCAAAGTTTTCTGAGCAAAAACTATTCTTGACATAAAAGACTGTAAAAACACCCGCAAATCAGGTCCAAGTGATTCCCACGCATAATATATGTGATCATATACAAATGTAAGCAAGGTTTGAAATGATTATGTTTTAGATATTATATATATTATATATGTTTGGGCTGCTTACATGTCAATTTGCAGTCTACAAATGATTTGTAATTATGTTCCAGTCCCCTGACATCCATTCAAGAAAACAATTGTCTCGCTGCTGAATCTATTTGATGATCGCTGGCCTAGATCATATCATGTTGATGCTAGGTTTGTGCCCAAAATCTAGGACTTAAATCAAGAACAGAGAGTTCTTTATTCCTAACTTAAGGATAAAAATTGTATCCTTAAATTGCACTAATGACAGATCTATTCGTAAGCCTCTCTCTCTCTCTCTCTCTCTCTCTCTCTCTCTCTCTCTCTCTCTCTCTCTCTCTCTCTCTCTCTCTCTCTCTCTCTCTCTCTCTCTCTCTCTCTCTCTCTCTCTCTCTCTCTCTCTCTCTCTCTCTCTCTCTCTCTCTCTCTCTCTCTCTCTCTCTCTCTCTCTCTCTCTCTCTCTCTCTCTCTCTCTCTCTCTCTCTCTCTCTCTCTCTCTCTCTCTCTCTCACCAATGGGCTGGTCTCATTAGTAATTTAAGGCTCTTCCCATGTTTGCTAACATCAATGATTAAATCCATTTTTTCTTTTCCTTTTGGGGATTTAATGTTCCAGCAGTATGCTCCAAAATGTTCCAAATGATACCCATTTAAAGTGTTACAATGTTAAATCCAAAACACGAAGTTGAAAGTTGTCTATAGCCTAAAACCAAACAACAAATGGAGAGACTTTTGAGATCCAGTCCAGACTAATGCAGGTGTGTATACTTTAACAGGGATGGACAGACGGTAATAATATATGACTCCAAAACATGGAGTTGTCAGCTAGATGAATGTTATAACAGATGAGCTCTGTTCTGCATTCCACCCAGTTAGGTTACCTCCCAAGTCACCCAACCTGGCTGGGGCCATGCAATGTTAACAATAGGGCATTTCCGTGTAAAAAGCCCCATGAGCGCTAGCATGGGAAGTTCATAGGAGAATAGACAATTTGGTGTCAAATGATAGATAAGAGTAGATGTTTGTGAAATTAAGGAATATATACATTTTTCAACCATTTTCCATCCTAAATATTAAGAATAAGCAAAGGCTTTCATTTCTGGTAGAACAGACAGAAAAGGGGTCTTAGACAACATCTACCAGAAAAAGTCCTAAAAGATACTAGAAATACATCAAAAGACCGTGCCAAATAATATCAACATTTATATTTAGTTTTGCGGAAATTATTTACCATCTGTAAGTTTAAGAAATATTACCAAGTGTCTTGTCTTTCTTTAAGATATTTTCTAATTTCTCTCTCATGAGGAGGGAGGATAATGAAAGTTCACAGAAGTAATAAGTCAAGGTAGACCTACCAATTATGTTATAGTGTTTTTGCTGATAGCAATTTGGTTTATGATTTATTAAGTGATTAAAACGTGCCGTTCTGTTACCAAATCGGAACTGAATTGGCTACAATAGGAATTCTTAATAGTCAGACACTAACCACAGTTGGGTCACATGCTACTGTCCTCCCTTCCACTGGCACACTGTCAGCTCATAACTGTTTTATTTTTCTTTCTATCATGTTGTGGTCAAAGCAAGTGTATGAAACCAGTCTGGACGACCCCCCCCCTTCTCTCTCCAGTTAATGTCACCTTGCTGACACCTACTCATGAACCCCCTCACTTTCCATTTACTGTAACCAGTCCTCCCATCCACTGAGCACCGACCGACTTTAGACATCCAAGGACGTTGAAAAGTAGTTGAAATTAGGTCAGTCCAAATCTGAACCAATCACAGACATCTGTTTCCCAAGTTTGGACACCACAGTACAGTACAGTACAAGAAAATAAAATAACGAAAAGTTTAGTACAATACAGTACTGTACTGTAGAGTAGAGTACGGTTTAGTACAGTATAGTAAAGCACACTAGAGTAGAGTATAATTTACTGTACTGTACTCTACTCTACTGTACTGACCTATACTTTACTGTACTACTGTATTGTACTGAACTCTACTGTGCTCTACTCTGATGTCCAAACTTATGAAACAGAGACGTCTATGATTGTTACAGATTTGGTCCGGTTTGCCCAACAGCAACTCAACACGGGTTTCAATTCAACTGAACTCAGCTTAGTTTCTATGAGGACCTAGTTCCATTTCTTCTCCCTAACACGAGGGAAATATTTTTCAAAGTTCCTAACCTGGGGTCATGCAATGGATACTGTAGTCAACCAACAGCAAGCTCAATCCCATGACACTAAACACGTCTTAGTTTCCTACGGATCCATTTCTTCTCCTTCATTTAATCTCCTAAACACTAGTGAAACATTTATCAAAGTAATACACAGATTAGGTAATAAACAGGTGTTATAGATTAACATGTGGCTCCCATGGTTAAGTACAGGGATATGCAAACCTAGCACACACATCTAAAAATGGCTATGAGAGAGTGGGATAGGAGCAAACAACACAGGAATGTGTGTGTGTGTGTGTGGTGTGGTGTGAGTGAGTGGACCTTCAGGTGAGGTCTGTACTTGAAACAGGATTGTGAAAGGACAGAGGTAAGGTCGCGGGGGGAGTAAGGTATGGGTTTAGGGGCAGAAGGGGTTTAGTGAGAGGGGAGCCGAGTACGTGGATGTTTATGGATGCTATGAAGGTATTATTGACATGAGTGTGGGTCATGCCGTGGGGATCTATAGGTGGATGTAGGGCTAAGAAGGGCTAAGGCCACTCATTAGGACAGATTTATAGAGTGGTGCGGAGGTGTCAGCCACAAATCTCTCTCTCATTAAACTGGGGGACGAGTAACGATTATCGCTCTCCAAGTGGCGGGGTGAATGGATGGAGAGGAGGATGTAGATTTATGGTGGAACTCTTCGTATCCCAGACACTTTAATGGAACAGGATTGTACATCTGCCTCACTCTGTCCCAGCCCCAGAAACCTCACTTTCACCCCTCTTAACACACACAGACACACACACACACACACACACACACAGACATGCGCATGTGCACACACTGAGATAAACCTGCAGTTTGGTTTACACACACACAGTCAGGGATCCATAGTTGACACTGGCCAGGCTGTTTGAGATTGATTTATTCTGGGGAAGATATCTCTACCCCCTGCGAACCAGGAGGGAGGCATGGGGGAGGGGTTAAGCTTTTCTTTGTGTATGCCTGGGATACATTTACAAAGTTAATTTCCACACACACAGCTCAGGCACTTTTCAATATTTCAAAGCTAAAGTGTCTATGGTGGTACAACCAGTCCACAGTTAACAGAGCAGGATGGAGATCTAGCCAATTTTGACTTTGTGTCTGTGGAATCTAGTGGAAACCTCTTATTTTTATTTATTTTACCTTTATTTAACTAGGCAAATCAGTTAAGAACAAATTCTTATTTTCAATGACGGCCTAGGAACAGTGGGTTAACTGCCTGTTCAGGGCAGAACGACAGATTTGTAACTTGTCAGCTCGGGGGTTTGAACTTCTCTAACTTCTCTAACCTGCCGCCCCAGGGTAGCCTAGTGGTTAGCCTCAATCCCGTCATCCGGTTTGACGGGATTGAAAATCACTGCACCATTTTAAGCACTGCCTTCACCAAATCCTGATATGTCCAAATAATCAATAACGAAAAAACCCAAACCAGGAACTACTGCTGTTTGTAATCACATAATTCTATGTGATCCTTGACAGATTCTCACCGTTACATCTGTCCAGGGTTTCCAGGTCTATTTAACCTTTCCAGTCCAATGACCACTCAAAACCCACCCAAAAGGCCTGAAAACTAGCTCAACATTTGTTTTCCACAGCAAGAGAGGAGTTGCCACATTTAAACAATAAACCTTTTCCCATAACGTTATCGAGCCAATTAAGAAGGAATATCGAGGTAATCTGTAATGATATTAGAAGCAAAATTTGGATACGAACTATGACATAATAAACTCATTTTAATATGTCACAAGAGAGAAAATAATTTGCCGTTATTAAACTCGCCAGATCATTTTCCATCAATGACTGTCGATTTAACTCATTTGACTGCTATGATTAAATGAGTTAATGTGTGGTTCTCACCGTGAAGCATTAAGGAGGAGGTGTGATAGTGTGGGGGTGCTTTGCTGGTGACACTGTCAGTGATTTATTTAAAATTCAAGGCACAGTTAACCAGCATGGTTACCACAGCATTCTGTAGTGATGCGCCATCCCATCTGGTTTGCGCTTAGTGGGACTATCATTTGTTTTTCAACAGGGCAATGACCTAAAGCACACCTCCAGGCTGTGTAAGGACTATTTGACCAAGAAGGAGAGTGATGGAGTGCTGCATCAGATGACCTGGTCTCCACAATCACCCGAACTCTACCCTATTGAGATGGTTTGGGATGAGATGGACTGCAGAGCGAAGGAAAAGCAGCCAACAAGTGCTCAGCATATGTGGGAACTCCTTCAAGACTGTTGATTGAGAGAATGCCAAGAGAGTGCAAAGCTGTCATCAAGACAGGCAAAGGGTGGCTACTTTGAAGAATGTATTGTTTACATTCTTAGTAAACAATTTGTTAAACACTTTTTAGGTCACTACATGATTCCAAATGTGTTATTTCATAATTTTGATGTCTTCACTATTAGTATACAATGTAGAAAATAGTAAAAATGAAGAAAAACCCTTGAATGAGTAGGCGTGTCCAAACTTTTGACTGGTACTGTATAAATGAATAGTCTACTTGATGGCCAAAAGATGCAAATGTATAATTCTCCACATTTAATGTTAGTTTAATTGAGGGCTTTTCCCCATAACAGAAGCTCGCGATGGAATTCCATAACTTCTGTTCCATAACTTCCATTTAAAATGTCCACTTGTGTTAAATAGCCTACCTACAACTGGTAAAAAGTTGTCATGATGTGCACGTGTGCTGATCTGTCTCCTCTCACTCACGTTACTCAGCCTATAGTGAACTAAGCTGTATGATGCAGTGCTCTGTCAACACACACACCTCCAGCCCTCCCACCACTCACTCAGCAACAGCCTGCCCCACTGCCTGATAGTCAGCAGTAGCAGGTCACACTGACTATATTTTTTGTTTGTTTAAGAGAAACGTCATCCGCGGATTTTTAGATGTGTTACCTGTTCATGGAGAAAACTTTGACCTAATTCTATGATGTTCACAGATAATAGATCCCGGTTTAAAGGGGGGCTGAACTTTCTGATTTGGCCTCTTTTTTTCAGCTTGGTCATTCAGAAATGCAGCGGCCATGACTGAAGCCAAACGAGAGTTGTCTTGGGAGTGGGGTGGGGGGTGTTTTAATGTGGTCGTCTCTTGTGTGTGTGTTCGCACGTGGTAAGTATTTGTACATTCACTTTACCAAAACAGTACACAGTTAGGTCATTTCACCAATTTGGTGCCTTTTGAGAAGTGTAACTTGATCCAAAAAAACTTTGATTTCACCTAATTTTAACATTGACATAAAGAGCACATGTTCAACTTCATAAAAAACTACTTTTCCCATCTCAAGAGGTTAAATCAAAATATTACTATAGTAATGCCAAATAAAGAAACGGGGTTGACCATAACAGGGTTGACCGTAACAGGGTTGACCGTAACAGGGTTGATGATTTCTTCTTAAATCAGCCTTAAATTCCCTCGTGACAGGGGGAATGGAAGCTTGTTCTGTGCAACAGGGAGTGGCAATTGAATGCAAACGTCACAAACACAATGAAAATGCTAAAACAGTTCTAGCATTTCTATCTACGGGTAACAGACTCGATCCGCTCAGTTTTACACCAAAAAGAGTAGGACCAGCTCACCTGCTTTTACACTATGATCTATTAGATGTTCAATGTTTATTCTGAATTTGTTTTATTTAAAATGGAATAGTTTCACCATATTAAAATGAGGTCGCATGACATAAATAATAATCTTCAGAAATTATTTTAAAAAGCAACAAAAATAACTAGGACTTTACTATGATGGTGAAAACTTGGAGAAATTGTTAAGTGGGTTGAACTCTTCATTGAAGTGACACAGGGTTGATGGAGGGACATGTCAAAATGCTGAATTTTGGCACTTTAGCAAGCCTTTAGTCATAAAATTGAATTCTCCATGTGGTCTATATTAAAGGGTGTTTCATTTAATATAAGAGACTGAAAATATCAAAGGCACCCTTTTCGTGGAACGACCCAGTTACACTCACTCACCCTTCTAGATAACCTAAACATTTAACCAGATCTTATGTCTTGAAGTTGCCTAGGCTAGCTAGTGCTAGCTAATTGCTTTCGCCAATTAGCTTCAGCCGGCTGGTGGTTTGACATTGGATGGCCTATGTCTGGGGCTAGTTTGGGACCATCAATAAATTACATTTTGTCTTAATGGTGACTCCATGTTTACATAAAGGCTAAAAAGAAATCTAAAATAAATAAGGCAACGTCTTCAACTCTACTTAGAGGCAAGTTTCACTTAAAATTAACCTTACAAATAGCAGTGTTGGGCAATTTGGAAAGCCACAGTCAGTCAATAAATTATAGAATAATACTTGTAGGAAAGGTTTTCATCTTTGGCTCAAAACCTGTTGATACTATTCTATTAGAAAGGTTCAAAATGTATGTAAAACATGACAGCACAATTTAAAAATATATGGCACATGGAAACCAAATGAGGATGGTCTACGGTGATAGATGGTGATAGGGCTGAGGGGTGGGACTAAGGAGCTTATGTTCAGTAATGTATTATTGTTATGTGATTGCTGTATATAAAATGTGTATGTAAAATGTATATGTAAAATAAAAAATAATAATAAAAAAAGATGTGTCCTCCGAACAGGGGGGGGGTGGATGGGTTAATAATAATACAAATCATTTTGTATTCTTTATATACTCTTTTAAAATCATAGATTTAGTACCTTCACAGCTTGCCTTATGCTTGGCACCTAAACCCCTCTCTCAGGCCTCTGTCTGTGTGTGTGTGTGTGTGTGTGTGTGTGTGTGTGTGTGTGTGTGTGTGTGTGTGTGCTCCTCAAACACAACACCCCATCGCCATGTCTCCGCCTGGCATCACAAGACTCTCCCAGGGGATTGTGGGATGTTTGCGTTGCCACGGTAGCAAGACAGTGCTGAGGAGACAAAGCTGCGTCAAGATAAATCTCACGAGACGTACCACACACTGCAAAAAGGGAAATCTAAGCAAGCCTAAATATTTTATATTGAGTGATAATTCACTTAAAATATTTTTTTCTTACCAAGATAAATTATCTAACGTCATTGGCAAATCTGAATTTATCTGATTTTAAAATATTAAGGACAAATATCTTTAAGACATTTTTAGGTTAAAATAAGCAAAATGATCTGCCAATAATGTTAGATCACTTAGTATTTGTTTTCTTTCCAAGCGAATTATCACTCAATATAAGACATTTAGGCTTGCTTAGATTTCATGTTTTGCAGTGCGTGCACACACACACAGCCCGTGGTCTCTACATCCACAGGTGTCCGGAAGCTTGGCAACGCTGCCAAGGACACAGACAGAAAACACACACACACACACACACACACACACACACACACACACACACACACACACACACACACACACACACACACACACACACACACACACACACACACACACACACACACACACACACACACACACACACACACACACACACACACACACACACACACACACACACACACACACACACCTACACCTTCAGGTCAGGGTGAAAGAGGTGAAGCAGTAAGAAACAGACAGGGCCAGCGGTGAAGCTGAGAGTGCAGTGGAAAAGCACACCACCGTCACCCAGGTAGACTGTTGTCAGTAGCAACAAATCCTGCGTTGTGTGTGTTATCAGGTTGTAGTCTGACAGTGAGCGAGTCTGTTGCTACTGGGGCACCAAGTTCTTGCTCTTTCACTGCCGGACTAAATGACCACAGCCTAACTGTCCGGAACTTTCCATTAGAACTTCTCTCTAACTGGATGACTGAATGCAAACTTGCAGCAATTGGTATCAAACATTTCACTCCAGAAACACAAACAGACTGAATGCTATTGGTTCCTGCTACGCAGTTAGGGCCACGTTTACAAAGCAATGTAAACATGGCTTATTGAAAGGACTGATGAGGTAACATATCAAAGTCAAATTGTTCATTGAGCATAAGAGAAAGAGAAAGAAGAGAATAGATAGTGTGTGTGTGTGTGTGTGTGTGTGTGAGAGAGAAGAGTGCACGTGAGGAGAGCAACACTGGATCAATCTTTTCTCACCGCATTGCGCTCTCCTTCCTGAGCCAAGCACAACTCACTCACTCGCTAAAACACATAAGAAACAAGCAATACTTTCCATCATGCAAACATTCCTATACTGTTGCCTTGAGTTGAGTCCACTTTCAGTAGGTAGCCTAGGTCTCGTCGTGACAGGCAAAACCACTTCACAAGCTTGAGGACAGTCACTATGTACACCATCATCATGAGTTAGAGGAAACTGACTGCACTCACCAAGATTGCATTACATTACAGCTAGACACACACACACACACAATTCATAACAGAGGCAGAGAAAAGGGGTCATGCTTCTCCATTGATGTATACTGACGTAATAAAAGGCCATTAAAAATAACATCACAGCCATCCCTCAGAGGATGCTCCATTCTCTCCATTCAAAACACACCCAGCCCAATGTTGTGGGAAATTAACCATAGTGCAGGTTTAATCCTGTGTGTGTGTGTGTGTGTGTGTGTGTGTGTGTGTGTGTGCGCAGACGAGAACTAAACAAACAGGCTAAGATAAGAGGGGAACTTAGAGGTGATGTCACTGACTGAGGAGACAGCTGGATGATGTGCTTCATTTTAGAAAACACACACCACAAACACACACAGACACACACATAGCCAATTTTAAAAGGATAATAAATGTGAGGCTCCTGTGTTTAAACACAATCACTTCCCTCCCTCCCTCCACAACCATCTATTACCACTGACACCATCTCACACACACTGACAAACAGACACACACACTGACAGACTCGCATACTGGCACAGTCACACACTAAACACACTGAGAAACCAACATACACAAACAAATCCAATACAATTTTATTTGTCACATGCCCAGAATAAAACAGGTGTAGCATTTCACCTTACAGTGAAATGCTTATTTACAAGCCCTTAATGAACCAACAATGCTTTAAGAAATTTTTATAAAAATTGAGTAAAAAAAAGGTACAGTGAGGCAAAAAAAGTATTTAGTCAGCCACCAATTGTGCAAGTTCTCCCACTTAAGAACTTGAAGCTCTCAACCTGCTCCACTACAGCCCCGTCGATGAGAATGGGGGCGTGCTCGGTCCTCATTTTCCTGTAGTCCACAATCATCTCCTTTGTCTTGATCATGTTGAGCACATTGAGGGGGAGGTTGTTGTCATGGCACAACACGGCCAGGTCTCTGACCAACTCCCTATAGGCTGTCTCTCCGTTGACAGTGATCAGGCCTGCCACTGTTGTGTCATCAACAAACTTAATGATGGTGTTGGAGTCGTGCCTGGCCATGCAGTCATGAGTGAACAGGAAGCACAGGAAGGGACTGAGCACGCACCCCTGAGGGGCCCCCGTGTCGAGGATCAGCGTGGCGGATATGTTGTTACCTACCCTTACCACCTGGGCACGGCCCGTCAGGAAGTCCAGGATCCAGTTTCAGAGGGAGGTGTTTAGTCCCAGGGTCCTTAGCTTAGTGATGAGATTTGAGGGTACTGTGTTGTTGAACAATGAATAGCATTCTCACATAAGTGTTCCTTGTCCAGGTGGGAAAGGGCACTGTGGAGTGCAATAGAGATTGCATCATCTGGGGATCTGTTAGGGAGGTATACCAATTGGGGTGGGTCTAGGGTTTCTGGGAAAATGGTGTTGATCTGAGCCATGACCAGCCATTCAAAGCACTTCATGGCTACAGACGTGAGTGCTACGGGTCGGTAGTCAGTTAGGCAGGTTACCCGTAGTGTTCTTGGGCACAGGGTCTGCTTGAAACATGTTGTTATTACAGACTCAGACAGGGAGAGGTTGAAAATATCAGTGAAGACACCTGCCAGTTGGTCAGCGCATGCTCGCAGTACACATCCTGGTAAATCCGTCTGGCCCTGTGGTCTTGTGAATGTTGACCTGTTTAAAGGTCTTACTCACATCGGCTGCGGAGAGCGTGATCACACAGTCGTCGGGAACAGCTGATGCTCTCATGCACGTTTCAGTGTTACTTGCCTCAAAGTGAGCATAAAAGTAATTTAGCTCATCTGGTAGGCTCGTGTCACTGGGCAGCTCTCGCCTGTGCTTCCGTTTGTAGTCTGTAATAGTTTGCAAGCCCTGCCACATCCGACGAGCATCGGAGCCGGTGTAGTACGATTCGATCTTAGTCCTGTATTGATGCTTTGCCTGTTTGATGGTTCGTCCCGCTCCTTGAAAGCGGCAGCTCTACCCTTTAGCTAAGTGCGGATGTTGCCTGTAATCCATGGCTTCCGGTTGGGGTATGTACGTACGATCACTGTGGGGACGACGTCATCAATGCACTTATTAATGAAGCCAGTGACTGATGTGGTGTACTCCTCAATGCCATCCAGAGATAGTTGTACATTTAACATGCTGGTAGAGATTTGGTAAAATGTATTTAAGTTTCCCTGCATTAAAGTCCTCGGCCACTACGAGCGCCGCTTCTGGATGAGAGTTTTCCGGTTTGTTTATGGCGATATACAGCTCATTAAGTGCGGTCTTAGTGCCAACATCAGTCTGTGGTGGTATGTAGACAGCTACAAAAAATACAGATGACAATTCTCTTGGTTGATAGTGTGGTCTACAGCTTATCATGAGATACTCTACCTTAGGCGAGCAAAACCTTGAGACAGATATCGTGCACCAGCTGTTGTTTACAAATATACATCGCCACCCCTTGTCTTACCAGAGGTTGCTGTTCTATCCTGCCAATACAGTGTAAAACCCACCAGCTGTATATTCTTCATGTCGTCGTTCAGCCACGACTCAGTGAAACATAACACAGAACCCAAACCGGCTGCGCGCGTGAGCCATTGTTTATACATTTATTTTGTCCCCCAACACCAAACGCGATCACGACACGCAGGTTAAAATATTTTAAAAAACTCTGAACCAATTATATTAATTTGGGGACAGGTCGAAAAGCATCAAACATTTATGGCAATTTAGCTAGCTTGCACTTGATATTGCACTTGCTAGCTAATTTGTCCTATTTAGCTAGCTTGCTGTTGCTAGCTAATTTGTCCTGGGATATAAACATTGAGTTGTTATTTTACCTGAAATGCACAAGGTCTTCTACTCCGCCAATTAATCCACATATAAAACGGTCAACTGAATAATTTCTAGTCATCTCTCCTCTTTCCAGGCTTTTTCTTCTATTGCAATGGGCAACTTTCATAAATTAGGTGCATTACTGCCACTGACCTCGTTCGTCTTTCAGTCATCCACGTGGGTATAACCAATGAGGAGATGGCACGTGGGTACCTGCTTCTATAAACCAATGAGGAGATGGAAGAGGCAGGACTTGCAGCGCGATCTGCGTCACAAATAGAACTGACTTCTGTTGGCGCGCGCAAGCAGTGTGGGTGCAATAATTGAATAATATTGATTTCTACATTTATTTTCCATTGCTCGCGCACGCCATGCGAGTGGTGTAGTCAGCCTGTAAGATATTACAGTTTTTAATGTCCCGTTGGTAGTTTAAACACACATGCACACACAGATAACACCTGAGGTATGGCTGTTTACTCAAATCAAATCCCTTTTGTTAGTCGCATACACATATTTAGCAGATGTTATTACGGATGTAGCGATATGCTTGTCTCAGGGTAAGCCAGGAAATAAAATCAAAATAATAAAATTTTCTCTCTGGCACCCTCATCAATCCACAGGACAAGACAACAACTACAGACACATAATAAGACGCTATCTCTAAACACACACACACATAGGCTAGGATAATGAGTTATGTTTTAGCATGTGTAGCCCTCCATAAATCGATCTTTAATCTGTGAGGGTAAAAAGAGCTTGGTGACGTGCAGGCTGTGGAAGAGACACCCATGGCTTTATCATGCCTTCTCACACACACACGTATAGACATACAGACACACACACACACACACACACCAGTACACACACGGGTTGGACAGACAGTTCCAGGTTGTGCCATGTTACAGAGGAGGGGGCTTAGCACCAAGAGATACATTTAAGGACACAGTAGCCTGATCAGGGATACTGAACACACACACACTCACATACATACATACACACACACACACACACACGAAAGAGGATTTTGACACACACCATCTCAGATTGTTCTCAAATCGTTTCTGGAGTAATTAACAGATATGATTAGCATTCCTGAAACATTATTTTGTTGAAATATAATTTGATCTTTGTGAAATTAAGCTAATTGATTGCACCCAAATTTCCCCTTTTTATTTATAGGATTCATGATATATAGTAAATATAGTACCCAGCATCTGATTTGGATGAAACTTATTCCTACCAATGAGTAAGATATGCCACACATGGACACCCCACACCCTATGCCAATCCAACATACAGTATCAGTTCTCTATGTTTGACAAGTAGTTTGAAGCTGCAGCTTGGAGTATTGCTTCTCCCTACTATGCAATGTATTCCTTGTCAATCTGGTGATTTTTTTCAACCTTTATTTAACTAGGCAAGTCAGTTAAGAACAAATTCATATTTACAATGACGGCCTAGGAACAGTGGGTTAACTGACTTGTTCAGAGGCAGAACGAGATTTTTACATTGTGAGCTCAGGGATTCAATCTAGCAACCTTTCGGTTACTGGCCCAACGCTCTAACCACTAGGCTACATGCAGCTCCTGATTCTCCCCCGTTCAGAGAACACAACATTTCCTTTGCAACTTTGGTTAGAAAAACAATAGATTTGGCTCATGATGAAAATAAATTGTGTGGTCATCCTCACAATTCATACCAGTCCTCCATGAAAGTAATTCAGCTTGTCCGTCTTTTAGCAACCTAATGCTTCAACCAAACTTTCTCTGAAAAGTCCTGTATGGTCCAGTGTGGCTCTGTTGGTAGAGCATGGCGTTTGTGCCACCAGGGTTGTGGATTCAATTACCGGGTCCACCCATATGAAATATTTATTTTGGCATGACTGTAAGAGTCACTTTGGATAAATGGGCTAGAGACTAAAATAAAATAAAAGAATGTAATTGCATGGCAGTCTTATGCGTTTGGGTCTTTTACCATCGAAGACCACTAGAGACCATAACATTGAAACCATTAGAATTGAAATAGCCTAATGTTTTCCTTGTTCTAGCAGTAACTACTCTAGACATGTTTTTAAGGGAATAAACCACACACAAAGGTCCGTTTCCAGGACACAAATCAAGTGAAAATAAAGACAAACTGAATTACTTTCATGGAGGACTGGCTTGAATTGTGAGGATGACCACACTATTATTTTCATCATGAGTCAAATCTTTTGGTTTTCTACCCAAACTTGCACTTCTGGGTAAGCTTTTACTCAAACACAATATGATGCACTTAGAATTTAAAAACAAACATCCTCACAAACTACTGAGGAACATTCAAACACAAACTCCCTCATACAAACACACACACTCACGCAGAGAAACACACACGCTCTTTCCCAGAACAAAATGTGTCACACTCACCAGGTGAGGAAATGTCTTCCTTCTCAACTATCGCTCTCGTTCTAGCTTTTTCTCTCTCAGGTAGATTCCACTCGCTCCTCCGAGCTCTGGAGAGTGAGATCAGGAAGTGTAGTCCCAACAAAAGAGGGAGGGAGTGAGTGAGTGAGTGTTTCAGGGGAGGTAAAGTCCAGATGAGGTGGCTGGAGATTAAACCGATCTGTCTGTCGGTACTCCTCTGTTTCTATCTTTCCTCTCCCTTTCCAGTTTCTATCTATCTGTCTCCCTCACTCGTTCGCTGGCTGCTTCAGGAATGCAGCTCTCCTGGATGTTCTCACCACAGCAAAGATCTGAGACTGCTAAGCCTCTCTCGCTCTCTCTCTCTCGCTCTCTCTCTCTCGCTCTCTCTCTCTCGCTCTCTCTCTCTCGCTCTCTCTCTCGCTCTCTAGCTCTCTCTCTCTCTCTCTAGCTCTCTCTAGCTCTCTCTCTAGCTCTCTCTAGCTCTCTCTCTCTCTCTCTCTCTCTAGCTCTCTCTCTCCCGACACTCTGCTGACAGGGCAGGCCCCTCTCCCTCTCCAGGTAGTGGTTAGTAGAGGAGTCTCTCTCTCTCTCTGCCTTTCTCTTTCACTCTTAATAACACACTCAGAATTTAATTTGCTGTATTGAACTGTCTTAATATTCACACCGTACACTGCATAGTGTATGTGTGTGTATTTATTTGTGTGTGTTTGTGTACATACCACCTGAGGAAGTAGACTTCCTCCCTCTGGCCTCTGGTCACATGAACAGCTGACTATGTAAATGAGTCTCTCAGGTGATGTTCTCTTCCTGGAATGAGGTCACAGTCCCATGTCCAGGTGTGTGTGTGTGTGTGTGTGTGTGTGTGTGTGTGTGTGTGTGTGTGTTTAAACAGTGAGGGAGCCTCTCCCAGGGAGTGCAGGGCAAACCTGACCATTTGGGTTGGGAACACACACATACGTCCTGCCCTCCAGGACATCTATTGTACAGCACCCGGTGTTACAGGAAGGCCAAGAAGATCATCAAGGACCTCAGACACCTGAGCCATGGCCTGTTCACCCCTCTACCATCTCGTAGGCAGAAAAAAATAGAGGTAAACCGGGAGACTGAAAAACAACTTCTATCTCCAGGCCATTAGACTGTCAAATAGTCACCAGTAGCTGGTCTTCGGCCAGTACCCTGCCCTGAACTTTAGTCACTGTTACTAGCCGGCTACCACCCAGTACTCAACCCTGCACCTTAGAGACCGTGTGTGTGTGCGTGTCTTGTTCTGCTAAGCTACTTAGGCTGGGTTTGGAACCATGCCAGACCAATTAGATTTTGTTGTGTTGAAATCAACAGACAGACTGAGCATTAGATTAATTTACAGACTAACCTGATATGATTCATAACCATCTTTAGCTAAACACATTCACAAACACAGACACATTGACACTAAAATGCAAAAGGATTGGTCTATGTTTTTCTTGCAATAGCCCGTGTCTCAAACGTAATACCATTTAGACGAGGCTAGGCCCAGCTTTTTACTTCAGCCAGAACTATCAGAGTTTGCTCACATCTGAGACACAAGCTTTTGACACATTTAAGAGCTGAGATGCACAACAGATCCTGCCTGTAATTCTCTCTCACACAAACACACAGTAGGTCACTTCTACAGTAAAGGGAGAGTACCCTAGAGGTTCAGCTGATAGTGGCCAGGGTGAGAAAAGCAGAAGGTGTCAGAGGGAATTAACTTTTTAAAGGGACAATTTCAAGAAGTCAGTCTTTTTCCTAACGATTAGGGCAAACTTAGTTGGGAAATCCCAAAAGTCAAACAGAGCCAACTGGACAGGGCAAGTTGGGTTAGTTGTGGGCCCTGTGATGTAATGAACCGTCTGAAGGCTTGGAGAGTTCACTGTCACCTTCCAGGCATTCCTGAGGGTGCCTTCTCCCTCTATACCTCCCTTTTCCATCACCCCATTCCTCCCCCTCAAACACCCCTACTTTTCTATGACATTCAACACCCCACCCCCCTTCTCCATCCCTCCAGTTTGCATCCAGCAAAAAGAAAGCAAGAACAGATGTCTAAAAAAGCTTAATCTTCACATTCAAACCCAATACAGATACATTTCCCTCTCACTGTTCAGTCCCAGCACACAAAAGACTTAAAGAGCATTCCTAAATCCACAACCCGGATCGCCAGACGCATCCCTAGCCACGTCCTCAGAGCATGTACAGACCAGCTGGCTGAGGTGTTTACGGACTTATTCAATCTCTCCCTATCCCAGTCTGTCGTCCCCACTTGCTTCAATATGTCATCATTGCTCCTGTACCCAAAAAAGCAAAAGTAACTGAACTAAATGACTACTTCTGTCATCATGAAGTGCATTGAGAGGCTAGTTAACTTTATAAGGCTAGGGGGAGGACTTTTCAATGCTTTTCTATGGAAAGGGCTAATAATTAGGACCCAGATTGCAGTTCCCATGGCTTCCACTAGATGTCAACAGTCTTTAGAAATTGTTTCATGCTTGTTTTTTGAAAAATGAAGAAGTATTCGTATTCTTTCGAAGTATCCCTCAGAAGGACTCTAGTCTATTGGAGC